>NC_045561.1:97023491-97295846 GCF_009819795.1 Aythya fuligula | reverse complement strand
ATGCATTGCATTATGATATATCATGAAATCTAGTCATAAGATCTGTTTCTGGCTTCAGAAAATGTTGTTCATGGGTAACTTCCATTGAATCAATTGCATGATCACAGAATGGTTTGGATTGGAAGGGACCTTAAAGATCACCTAGATCCGACCCCCCTGCCATGGGTTGGGCACCTGCCACTAGATCAGGGTGCTCAAAGCTATGTTATGTGATTAAAAAAAAATAAAAAATGAGTGGAGATTGAGGAAAGCGATGAATATAAATGTACCTGTCAGAGGTGCTTACCTTGCATTCTGCAGTGTTGTTATTAGAAGAGTCAAAAAGTAATGTAACAATGCTCTCTAAATCTGAACTACTGCCTAACAGCTGGAGAGAAACTTCTCTATTCATTTTTTTAAAAATTAACATTTAAAGAATAGCATAAACAAATTCAAAAATAAATAATTCCCATTATTTTTAAGCAGCCAATTTCTCAGTGGAAAGTACTAATTTATGGATTTTATTTGTACTGGTAAGTAATAAAATTAAAAAGGGCCTCTAAGTAAAATATCAGAAGTTAGGCTTTGTGAAAGCTTGAAGTTCTATTCTTCATCTGTGGTCTTCATCTATTCATTGAATTTAGATGAAGAAATTGAACTATATAACCCAAATACATTCAAAACATAATCATCTTAAATTTGTAATTTAGATTTGCATGCAAAATGACCAAGATATAACTTTTAATTATAACACAGAGAAAACTGAAGTATGCTTTCATATGGAGTAACAAGGTACTTTTGCATTTTATCTGCAAATATAATATGTACTGTGAATATTAATGAAGATATTTACTTACATATCCTTCAGGTAGGGATTTGTATACAAGGAACAATTTACCATTTATTTAATCACAGAAGTTTTGTTTATCAGACTAGCTCTCTGTATTTGATATAGCTAGTGCAATATTAAAAGGCTCTGTTTAACTTTATAGGCAGTTTACTGACAAGACAAAAAAAAAGAAACAAAAAATCTTTACTTCTTGTAAACGATTAAAGGTGTTCACTACAACTTTATTTAATGTGTTATACTTTCATGTGTTATACAAACATGTAAAGAGGTGTCAGCCTTCTTGGAGCCACGTAGAAGTCATAACTGTGAAATCACCAGATCAAGGAAAAAATTCAGGCACTAGATCCTGAAAGTCTGGCATTACTACTTTCTTCAGAAGGAGCATTTTAATCTTTCTAACAAGAAGCATCAGTATTTTGAAGGTCAGGGGTACAAAATAGCTAATACTTCTAAATATTATCTTCTTCTACTACTACTAAATTCAGAAATGTCTGAATCAAAAAGATGCTTTCTTGGGTATGGTGATTGTGTGATGATACAGTTCTCAGTCCTTGGGGAAGCAAGAAGGGCAGTCAGTAGAACTGCTACTCTGGGTTTCTGTAGAGCTACTTTTGGTCTATTTAGGGACCTGGTTGATGGGATCTCTTGGTAGGCAGTTCTAGAAGATAAATCCAGGACAGCTGGATGTTCTTTAAGAATGAAATCTTGAAGGCACGGGAGCAGGCCATCCCTATGTACTGAAAGACAAGCTAACAGGGAAGGTGAACAGCTTGGCTGAACAGAGAACTTCTGGAATTCAGGAATAAAAACAGAGTTTACGACCTTTGGAACAAGGGGCAGGCAGCTCAGGTGGACTACAGCAATGTGAGGTTATGCAGGGAGGAAATTAGAAGGGCCAAAGCCCAGATAGAGTTTAACTTCACCACTGCAGTAAAAAACAGTAAAAAAAAAAAAATGTTTTTTGAGTGCATAAACAAGAAAAGGAGGACTAAGGAGAATCTGCATCCTTTATTGGATCTGAGGGGAATCATAGTGACAAGATAAGAGGAAAAACCCAAGATACTTAATGACTTTTTTGCCTCAGTCTTTATTACTTCAACTAATTCTTCTCAGGGTATCCAACTTGCTGAGCTAGAAGACAGAGGCATGGAGCAGAATGAAGCCTTTAAAATCCAAGGGGAAATAGTTAGCAACCTACTACACCGCTTGAATATCCATCTAAGTTATGGTGAAGTTACTCTATCTGTAGTTAGAACTTTGGTTCAAAAGCTGAGAATCTTTCCATACCAATGATGATGTATTTTCAAAAAAAAAAAAAAAAAAAAAAGTAACAGGAAAAATTAATAGATCTTATGCAGAAGATTATATTTATCTTGTTTTTCTTACAGAGCCATTTTGAAGCTCATCAAGAGGAAGGCATGGTAATCTCTCACATGGCTGTTGCTGGAGTGGGAGTCTGGATTGCCTTCACATCTGGATCTACGCTTCGGCTGTTCCACACGGAGACACTGAAACACCTCCAGGATATTAACATTGCCACGCCTGTTCACAACATGTTGCCAGGTAGTTGAATCACACCATATGATAAAACATTTTTGTTTTGTCTCTGTCAGTGTTATTTTCCAGAGTGTTATAGATAAGGCCAGAATCAGAACATCAGTCTCAGGCTTTGATAACTGTCTTGTGACTATTTACTTTAGTCAATCGCAGTCTGTTGCCTTCCCAAAAGAATCATGTGTGCATTGAGCTTGTTGAGTAGCAATTTTCCTCCTTAAAGGCTATAAATTATATAGATAAGCAGGCAGAGTATTCTGTTTTGTCCTTTCTTTTTTTTTTTTTGTGACTACAAAACATGAGGGCAGTGCAGTCTACCAAGAAAATGTGTTTGCTTTGCAAAATTTAGTATTTGCTTCTGGAACTTGATATCAAAGTACACGATGGAGTCAATTAGCCTAGGATCCAAACCACCAAGGCAATTACTTAATTTTAGTTACATCAGTATTCCCAGTGAAGTCAGCTGAACCACTCACATTCTTCCATTTAAGAGTTTGTTCCATGTTTTGCTGTTTGGAGCTGTAGTTTGCTGAATTAAAAGGTTAGTGTTATAGGCAAAAGTGGAACCTGTTGGTGTTGGGTTGACATTTAGCAGATCTTTAAGTGTTCTAAGACAGAAGCTTTTTAATCATCCCAAAATCATCATTGTCATAGGCAGTTGCATTGGCCTGAAATTCTGTGATTCTGTGATTCTGTGTGTATCGAATTTGCACTGGCCTGTATCGAAGTGAGTGGCTCTCTAATAACTAGGGAAGTACTTACGTGAGATAAACCTGTTTCTGGCACTTTTATTTCAATTGCCATGCACAGGTGTTATTACGGACTGATGTAGGCTAATATGAATATGGACTGTGTAGTGCTGGAGGGCAAATGCTTTGGGATGTCTTTTGGCTTACTCTGTACTAAGCAGATGCACATCATGTAGGGGATGTTAGAATGTTAGGAGAAGACAGAGACAGAAGAATGATACTGGCATGGCTGACCATGAGTTGTCCGTGAGGGGACAAACATTCCTTCTGTATGTCCCTGTTTATAGACTGTAATGGACTAACCTACTGCAATTTGTATTGGAATGTGTGTGCCAGCTTCATTGCTTTGCTTTTAGTAGACGTCAGTTCTTCCAGCACTGACATTATATTTATATTCTTAGGAGAATGAGGTATAAATCTTGCATCAAAATGTTTTAGTTCTTCAGTCTTAGTCTTACCATGTTTTCTTTAAGAGCATGTTAGCTTTGCAATAAAGCTGTGTTTTAAATTGTGTCCATTTATAGTGTTCTAGCCTGGGTGTTTTTCACATGTGTTGTTTGACTGTAGCACCAACAATGAACAACAGCAAATGTCCTGCCTTTAAATAGTTTTAAATAGGTTGCATAATTTAATTCATCAGCCTTATGCAAAGAAATCAAGATTAGATTTTTAAAAAGATAACTTCCAAGATGTTCTCTTGTTTATAGGGGGGATAAAAAGGAAGTAGGGCCTCCCTTACACATCTTTTCTGCATATAAAAATCTTCAAACAAATTTAGCTTTAATGTTCATTGCCATGGTAATAAAACTGCTGATGTAACATGATTTTTTTTCTTTTTCTGTAAAAGAGTTTTAGCTAATTATATCTCCTTGGTGTCATTCTTACTCATTTTAGATTCTTGGTGTTTTTTCTTTTCCTTTTCTGTCTCTTCACAAAATGTGCTTCGGTGAATGGAAATGGAAATTTATTTCAGGAGTAGAACATTATTACAGCAAGTGTTCCAAGGGAAGACTCCATTCTATAAATGAAATGAATTTCAATTATTTAGCAGCAGCTCTTGGGCCTTTTTATATGATACCAATAATACTGCAACAACAAAGGCTAAAAGATGGAGGAGTAGGAGGTTTACATAATAAACAGCAGTAAAAACTTTTGGAACAAGAAGAAGACAAAGAATAAATCAAACTCTGTATAGTATATGCTGAGATTAAAAAAGAAGAAAAAAACTGAAACAGGAGGAGGAGTGAAGCTGCTTCGTAGTTAGAATTGTGCATTGTGCCTTTTCTGAGAATTTTTAGGGACTGAAAAGTTAGGAACTAACGTTTGGAAGGGTAAGTGTGCTACAGGACATCATTTAGTTTTAAAAGAAACAACTCTTAGTTTTCTGTAATCCAACAGGAGTTCTTTAATATGCAAAAAGAACAGATGAATAAAAATTCAATTTGTATTAAAATGAGACAGAAGAAATTGATGTAAAAATATTTCTAAGGTTCTTAAGAAAAAAGGAGAGTGCAAGATCGTGAAATAACTTCCAAGAACCTGGCCTACATTTGCCAAGTTTGTAGTAGGAGCAATGATATGTAATATTTGCCTAATAGGCTACCTGAAGAAGTTATCTGCATCTTCATTTAAAGCAATGTAAATGAGAGGAGCATAACTACGTTAACTTAATGAAATTATAATTTTTCTGTTATTACACAGTAAAAGTAAAAGAAAAATTTACCGTCACTGTTTTAAGAATGGTCACTGTGAATTACAAGGCTATTTTTAAAGGATAGCTGTAGCAGTCAATTAAGACAGAGGAGTAGGAGGTTCTCGTAACCTCAGTATGCAGTTCTCATAACAGTAGATTTCCCCATTTTGGGGAGAAGACAGCTTTAAACATGACTGCTTTCTCTCCTTGTTTTAAAGGACGTGCCTCTTTTACTTTGAAAAAGATAACTCAGCAGCCAACTGGGTAGGACAGAATAATGAAGTGTAAGTGAAATGTAACAGGAAATTATTGTCATTACAATTCGGCCAAGTTGAGTAATGTAGAAAAGCAAACAGACACACACAACGTGAACCAAAAGTATTTTTTTTTTCTAAATCAACTGTTTTATCATGGTTCATTTGTGGGGATTTCTTACACCTTTTGTTTACAAAGGTCTGGTTAAGGAAAGACAGCTTGACTGGGAAAATGCCCCCAAGTCAATAGATCAGATTATGATAATGTTCATGTCATACATGTCAGCTAAATGGCTTAAAAAAGACCACAGTGAATCTGCTGAGACATCTGAGCAGGTATTAAACAACTACTGTATCCCAGAACATCCTCTATCAACCATGTCCATAGTAGTCCATATACACCAAGGGATATAAGTAACAACCCTGGTATGAGCTCAAGACAGTGCCTTTCTGGAGTTATAGGAAGCTTGTATGTAGGAACACAGGACTGAAAAGTAAATCTGGGTTGCTGAGGCAGCTATGTTTACTACATAATGCTCCACAGACCCTTTACTTCATACATCATCAAAAATACAAGCCATAAAATACTTCCTAATAGTATGTAACAAGCTTATGTTCTATTAAAACAGCAGCAACAACAACAACAAAAACACACCAGAAAGCACAAATTCATTGTGAAAAACAAACAAACAAAAAACCACAAGATAATTGTTGAGTTGGAGAAGATCATCATCATTATAAGTCACACAACAGTACAGTACAGTGAGGTTGATTTTAAGTGGCACAAGCTGTCTGTTAGCTGGAGAGGAGACATGCTGAGTAAAAGAAACAAATCTATTAACATTTGAAGTCAAATAGAAACACCTTGCTAATGAAATCTGCTTCATCTAGTAGAGCAAGTTTATGCTTAGTATTTATGATCAGTGGTTGAAATCTCAGCAAAGGCAACTTTTCACCCACCTTCCTCACTGTTCACATAGCCTGGTTATTAAATCAATCAATCAATTGTACAGAACATGGGTATGCAGTCCATTTGTTATTAGTAGTCTTGTTTTTCACCCTTGTATAAAATATTTCATTATTCAAAAGTGTCCTCCAGCGTGTCTTTTAAAGAGATGGCTGTGACCTTGATAGATGTAATTTCATTGCTCATGGGGATGATGAAGGGTTACCTGTTTAACAAAGAGGTGAATTCTGTTGATGTTGCTGTGTTCTGTATATATCCATATATCCTCTCATGGCACATGTTTGTTTCCTGGAAACAGATGGAAAGGGCAAAGAGAAAAATATATCATTTCCTCTCTGCAGAAAACTATACTTTGAGGCTTATAGCTTTATTTTGACCCCATCCCGCCAGGTGCCACACCGTAAAACGTGGTTGCTTTATGATTTTACTGCTGAGAAATGTTTAAATGATGGGTGAAAATTTGAGGTCAGCCCATTAGATTTGTGCAGTGTGCTTTTTAGACAATTTTTTTATATAACAGGAAGAGCAAGTTCATGTAAGAGGATAATGCACCATTATGTCCTTGCAAATACCTAGAGCTGAATTTAGATCTCTGTGGAAACCCATGAGGATTTATGTGGTTGTTGAGACTGGGTCAGAAGTTGAGACCTGAGAAAGATTGAACACAGAGCAGAAACATAATAAAACTATTTGTCTGTGTGTTAACTTAATTGTTGGCTTCAGCTCTTGGTAAAGTCAAGATCTTGGTAAGATTATTTCATGAGTTTAACAATTGCATCATTGCACTGGGACAGAGTGAAATAAAAGTTTTCATATAAAGATAACAATACTTGGTTTTGGCATTGCTGTTTATGATTTTCCCTTGTTAACCTGTTGATTTCTGTGCTTACTGCTTAAAAGTTCCTGGAGAATTGGTTTTATATTTTTTTCTCTCAATTTGAAATCTATCAAAGTAAGTCACAAAATAACATTGAAAGATATGAGTTAATCCTTGGGTAACAGTTAAAGTGGTATTTTAAATTAATATCTATTTTAATAGTTTGTTTATATATATATATATATTTTTTTTTTTTTTTGCTGCTATTATGTGCTATTTCAAAGGATTTTTTCAGATGCAGATGTTTCCTGCTCTTCCCAGATTTCAAAGCACATGTTACTCCTTTTGACCTCACTAGAGATGTTTCGTGCTTGAGGCTGTGCTCGGTGTTTAAGATTCCAGGTTGCTGGCTGTAATTTGCTCTTTTCACCTATGGAAACAGTAATGCACATTACCGGTTCTCACTGGTAACAATTACTCATTGGAAGTTGCTTCAGGGCTGGTGTATAAAATCATGCATATTGTTTTATATTTTAAACAGTCAAAAAAGCATTAAAGATCGATTGTTAAAAATGTGAGCATCTTGCTTCTGCAAGGGGTCTGACAGGCAAAAGCACACCTGGTGTTTTTTACAATTTAAAAATAAAATATAATTGTACTTAATTATTTCTGTCTGTACTTTGTAAAACAAGCTGTAGGCAAAATGCAGTGAGGTTAAGCTAACCTGCAGTTACCTTGCAGTTGCTGTGACACAGGTTGTGGGAGATCTTTGAATATTATATGTAACTTGAGCAGGTTTGAGCTTTAGAGCTTTTGAGCTTTTTTTTTTACAAAACTCGAGGCTTGATTTTTGACAAATCCAATATATGGAGGGTATTTTTTGACCTGTTATAAAGGTAAATGCAAAATTTACATTAGCAAATGATTGAGGACAGCCGAATGGTTATCACCTCTTACATGGACAGCTTTGAAAACAGCACAAGCAGTCTTTTGTTTTTATTGTGGGTCTTTCAGTGTTTTTCTCTCACTCTCAGGGCTGCCATCTGTGTCATCACTCTAGGCTTTGAAGTGGTTTTCGATACTGTGTGGTTGCCTTACTGCCCCTCACCCTCTGACTCGAGAGGTAGAAATCTGTCTCCCCATACGGCTCTCCATCGAACCAGTGGTGAAGGAATGTTTCTATGTACTTTGTTTTGGAAACTAAATTAATCTCATTCATTAAAAAAAAGGGGGCTTCAAAAGGCTTGTAATTTGTCTATAGACATAACCCGTTTATGCTTACCTACCTGAAGAGGGATGATGCCATCATACCGCATAAATACCTACAGTTTATGGAAAAATACAGGTGTCTCTGCTCTAGTCTGTTATCAGTAGGCAAAAATTACATTAATCTCCCTTACACTGAATCTGGTTTGCCTGTGATGTTACTTGCTGAGGGATCTCCCTGTCCTCACCTCAACCCACGAGCTTTTTTCATCGTATTTTCTTCCCCTGTTCCTTTGAGGATGGAGAGAGAGAGAGTGGTGTGGTGGAGCTGAGCTACTTACCGGTGGGAAGCTGGTCTCTGAAAACCTGCATGAGTAGATGGAGCCTCTTCAACTTCTTCATGCTTGCTACACCTGCCGAGGGTGACCTAATTGCCTGTAGGGTATTTTAGAATGTGTTTTCTAAGCCGAGGTTCCAGATCTGGCCCTGCAGCTGACGCGTGCCTTTGACAACACACCATTGCTGGATAAATATTTTGGTTTTGTAAAGTTCTGTCAGGAAAGACTTGGACTGTGGTCCACCTGCTGCTTTCCAGATGAGTGTTTTAACCTTTGGGCTGCAGTCAAGCTGCTCTTCCCTGCTTTCCTACCGGGTCTGTGATTCGTATGTTCTTGGCTGTAAATTGGGTCAGCTTCAAGGGAAGAGATGGAAAATGCATCAATTTGTGATACACCATAATTAAGGTACTTTTCCAAAGTGTGGAACATGTAGGTTCATCACAGTTATACCAGATGTAGTATCCAAGTTCCTTGCTTACTGATGAAGGTGATTAACAACTTGAGAGCTATCATAGAGATGGGAATGACTGCTTCCCTAGCATGTGAAGTTAATTGTAAATCCAAAAATGTGTAAGCTTTGAACCTTGATGACTTTAGCAGAGTTTGAATACTCCTCAGAGTAAACTTGGGTCATGCCAGAAGTTTGGGCTGGCAGTATTTCCATTTATGTAACTTGTCAAGATCATTTTGAAAATCCATCTACACTGAATCAAACATATTTAGTACTCACTATAAGCAAGAAATGACGTTGTTTTCATAAGAAAAAAATCGATCCACAAGGACTTGTCCAGCCAAATTTTCATAATCTTCAAGGATGGAGGTTCCACAGCCTTTTTGAGTGGCCTGTTCTAGTGTTCGGCCATCTTCATGGTGAAGGAGCTTCTCCCTACATTTAATATCAATATTCCATGTCCCAGATTTGGTCCGTGGTGTCTTTTCCTGTCAGTGTGCACATCTAAATGTCTGACTCTGTCTTCTGTGTACTGTCCCATTAGACAGGTGTTGTTTTTAATCCCTTCATGCTCATTATTTGCTTCAGTTTCCTTATCATCTTGGTGGCTTTCTGTTGGACTTACGCCAGTATGCCCATGTCACTCTTGTATGGGGGAACCCAAATGTGGATAGAGTACTTCTGATAATATTTCACAAAATAAAAGCTAGGAGAAAAAAGTAATTGTGAACAGGTTTGAGTCTCAAGTATGGCGTGTTGTAGTAGTAATACATTATTGAACATTGGGAAGTGGAATGCCTTTCAGTTTTTGTTTGTTTTGGTTTTGTTTGTTTATTTGTTTGTTTTGTTCTAATTGAGAATACACACAGTATATTTGCAAAACCATACTTGGGCCCCTCACTACAAGAAGGGCGTCAAGGCCTTGGAGCATGTCCAGAGCAGGGCTGTGAAGCTGGTGAAGGGCCTGGAACACAAGTCCTGTGAGGAGCGGCTGGGGGAGCTGGGGTTGTTTAGTCTGGGGAAGAGGAGGCTCAGGGGAGGCTCATTGCTCTCTACAACTGCCTGAAAGGAAGGTGTGGGGAGCTGGGAGTCGGCCTCTTCTCACAGATGATAGTACTACAGAGTCCTACGGTGATAGGACTAGAGGGAATGTCCTCAAGTTGCGCCAGGGGAGGTTCAGGTTGGAAATGAGGAGACATTTCTTCTCAGAAAGAGCAGTCAGACATTGGAACAGGTTGCCCAGGGAGGTGGTGGAGTCACCGTCCCTGGGGGTGTTCAAAGAAAGGTTGGACGTGGTGCTTAGGGACATGGGTTAGTGGGTGACATTGGTAGTAGGGTGATGGTTGGACCAGATGATCTTGAAAGTCCTTTCCAACCCTAATGATTCTGTGATTCTGTCTACTTTTAGATACTGTGCTTTAGAGATTTAGGACAGACTATATAAGAAGTTCAATTGTATTTAAATTGCCACGTAGCAACAAAAGTTTAATACCTCAACCCAGCAAAATGTGTGCCTTTTTGATGAGTGCTTTGCTGAATGAGACTGTACAGCTGATTGTGTGTTTGAGGTTACTTTGATCTAGGCAAAGATCATCACCCTGAAATAATGCAGTGCTTCCTACACCTCACAGGGCAGCAGCGTGTTTCTGTGACCAGCCTTCTGGTGTGCCATGGGTTATTACTGGTTGGAACAAATCTGGGTATAATAGTAGCATTGCCAGTGCCACGCCTGCAGGGGATTCCCAAAGTAACTGGTGAGTGAAATTTCTCAAATGGATTGAGTAGAATGGTGTTATACTGAACGTTTATTTTTTCTTTTTATTTTTTTTTTCTGTCAGTAGTTCAAATTACATGTATTGTTCAAATACTTATCAGAGCTTTGTGATGAAATTGTATTTGTCACTCTTCCTCAGCTTCACCATATATACAGATACTCTAGATTTCTCTCAGTTGTTTGAGTCAGGACAACTGTTTTTATTTAGGGAATACGAATGTGATAGGCATTAATCCTGTCGGAGTACAGTAAAAATACAAGAAGAAGAAGAGAGTGCATGCAAACAATCTTTCTTCCAGATTTGGGGAAAGCATTAAGTTTAGAGACATAGGTACTGAAAATGTAGTATGTTGTTCGATTATTCGGTAAATTGGTTTTGTACCCTTTTATTCCAAAACTGGAGACTTGGTATATGTGAGAACATTTTGGTTTTTGGACAATGATCAGTATTTTTGCATTGAGAGATGCTTTCGTGAGTTAGTTTCACATTGCCCTGTTTGAAATATATCTGAATGCTGCTGTATCATTTTGCAAGTATTTAAGCTGCTAGCAGAACCAACATTTGTTTAAGTATGTTGTATTCCAATTAAACACCCCTTTGCCATTCTGCATTTTGGTTTCAGAATTCTGCCAGAGCTGCTGAGCTGTGGAGGGAAGCTGACAGATTTTATGAAGCAAGCTATTTGTAACTTCCTTCAGAGGAAGAAAAAAAAAAAAAAAAAAAAAAAAAGCTTATGTAACTTTTCAAAATGAAAACGTAATCCTCTGTGTTCAGCAAGATACGCAGCAATAATCCAGTATGACAACAGATGAATGTTTCTTAAAAGATAGGGAAGCAATATTAGAAATATAAAGAAAAAAAAAAAAAAAGCAAAAAAAAGCGTAGTTGTCAAGTCAAAAAAGCATCTCATTTTATTCTCTCATTTTCTCTTTTGATGTGTTTTATGTCATCTGCATATTCTTGCATTTATTTTGGGTCAAGACTTGTCAGATTTCACAGGTCCAGGCATTACATTTTTGCAGTCTTCGGATACAGTATTTGGAATTTGAACCAAAAATGTCTGACTTTTTCCAGTTGTGCTTCCAGTAGTGATAATTCATCTTAATATCATTGCACTTGCTGTAAAAGCAGATTTTTTTTATTATAACCTGAAAAGTACTAGGGAGTTAGGGATGGACAGAGTGATCTGTAGAGTTGTTTTTTACCTTGATGGCCTAATTCTTTTTTATATTTTAGCTGATTTTGTATAATGTGTGTGTATATATATATGTATAAACCGTAAAAGCCACATACACTGATGTTGGTTGAGCTTCTGAATTTAGCACTATGCAATTTCTTTTTCATACATTCTAATGATTTGCACAGTGTAAATTCTCTTTATACTACCAGCATCCCACTGTTTAAATACCTTAAAAAAATAATTGAAATTGTTCAGCCATTTCCTTATGAATCTGCCATGGTAACTAGAAAAGCATTCAGAGGGATGAGCTTTAGTTCCTGCTTTATAGTGTGGAGAGCTCTATTACAACAAAACAGATGTTCGTATGCTATTCTAGAAAGGTACAGAGTTGCAGTAGATTAATTGAAAACCACATATTTTCTTTGTGGATTACTGGAGAAAACTCACAATGTTATATTTGTGTCAATGCCAAAAAAAAAAAAAGAAAAAAAAAAGAAGTTAGTAGAAACTTTCTGTACTCGCGCTGTTGTGAACGCAGCACAAGTCAATTTGAATTCATACTGTCACATTTCAGCTGGTTTATTAACACAGTCCTAAAACACCCTTATAGCACAACAGATGATTTTTTCTTTCTACATTTTTTCTGTAAATTGTGTACATACAAGGCAACAGACAAGCTACAGACAGACTGGAAGCATATAATAGAATTTTAAGAGTTATGCATTCCTGAGCAAATTTAATGAACTACTTACAGCAGAGTGCTATGTGTTCTATTAATTTATTTATATTTAATCCTTTAATTGTCTTTTTCTTTTGGCTCCAGGAAGAGGAATGGTGTCATATCATGCACACAATGGGCCAGTCAAGTTTCTTGTAATGGCTACGTCTATAAACAAGAAAAACAAAAACAAGTTGAGGAACAGCCTGCCTCCTGGCCCAGAATCTAAAGACGACGACCAAAAGAATGTTCTGCACAATGACAGACCAGGCTCTTCCCTGAGTAACAACCCTGATACTTCAGTTTGGCTGGGAGGTTCAGCAGGATCCATTGCACAAAAAAGTGACTTGTCTTCATCTTCAGGATCCCTTACTTTGTCTCATGGATCAAGTTCCCTAGAGCATAGACCAGAGGACAGTAACATTTATGAGCTTTTGAAGGATCAAAATTTCTCACTTAAAAGTAAAAGACAGAAATCCAAGAAAATGAAAGCAATTTCAGTGTTAGTCATTTCTGGTGGCCAAGGACACAGAAGAGTGAACAAGAAGACCAAGCAGCAACGACAAGATGAATTAGTATCTTCAGTGATGGTCTGGCAGATCCCACTATTAAATATCTGAGCGAACAAAATCTAAAATACTTCCTACTATGAAACAAAGTCTGGTATTTTTTACAGCAAATGCCAGCCTAGGACCCAAACCAATAGACCTTATATACATGAGAGCAGTTTCAGTAGGGCTGGATCACAGATACAAGGCAGAGTCTTCACATATTTAGAACATCCTACAGTGTTAAAGAGTATTGGAAAAAAATTAGCTGTTGATTCTGTCTTTGATACTTAGAACAGAAAGGATTTGTTAGACAATTTTAAAGACTTTAGAACCCTTATTTATATTTGCATTTATAAATATCATTATGTTCTATAGCACTTAGGGAAGGCAAGGAACATGTACTCTGTCGCATGCCGTATTCGGTTATGTAAATCAGTGGTTGTTCCCTTTTCCAAAGTGACATATTGCATGGACTGTAGATTTTAACAAAATAGCAAATATTTTTAAACAATAAATATTCTAATGCAAGCTAATATTAATTTGGTAACTACCATCATAGTTTTTAACATTATTCCATATGCCAGAGTTTGGTCTGAACAAAAGCAGTTATTGTAATTGACACTTGTTTATTTCAACATAAAAAAATAGATATTTTTTATTTCTAATGCTCAGTATTATTAAAAAAAAGTTGCAGTATAAAAAGTGCATTAATTTTCTCAGTAGGTGCACTGTGTCTGTCACATAGAGAAAGTTCTAAGGATGTTATGGCATAGGGCAAATAGAAAATACAGATGTAGAACAGCTGTGCATTGTAGTGCTGGTAACACATTCCCTCCTGGCAGCTTGGTATCAAAGCTAGACATGTACTGTGCCGTTTTTAATTAGGTGTGCCTAACGAGTATATAAATAATGAGAAACACACTAACATTGCAGTACGTATAGGAAGCGCACGTAATCATTGTGGGCATTTGCCCTGCATCTGTTGATTTTTGCTACATCCTCAGGCAAACACCTATCAAATAGTGTCACTGCACAACTGCAGACAGCTGAGATATGGTCCTATCTTTTCACCCAGAGATTCAACCAAACACGGTTTTGTAAGTGGATATTGTGGAAACAGTGTTCACCGTTTCTTTGCGTTCATTCACTCAGTGAGGAAAGGTGTTGCTTTGGTGCTGTTAGAGGGCTGAAATCTAAACAGAGACCTAATTAATCATCTTTTCTTCATGAATCAAAATATTTCCAAAGGGAATGTTGAATTTGGGGATTACTACTGACATTGCTTTTTGCACTAGTCTCTGTGCATGTGAAATACAAGACAAAGCCTTCCGCTCAGAAAGACATTGCAAAAAATGGTGACGAGACACGTCATTCAATCCAAATGCATTTAATGTGTGTTGAGTGAAGGAACTGGGAACATCCTTTTCCCTTGTCAATAGACTGAAAGACACGGAGAAATTAGGACTCTCAAGTTTCATTTGGATATGTTGAGAACTCAAATACTGTCCATTGGTTCAATAAAATATAAATTAAATGTGTCCAAAGCAGAAAGTCTGCCAGATGTTTGCATTGACTGAAGTCAAGTGCAAGTTTTGGCTGCTTCAGCACTCTTCTTATCCCAGTAAGGGGATGGATTTCCCTAAAATTATTATTTCTGCTACTTTTAATACAGACTCCTTGATTCCACCACGTTTTGTTTCAGTCTGCATAGTTTTAATCAGCGTTAGCCATAATTAGTGTTTCCTTGCACGTTATATTTCAACGTAAACAGTACCAGAGACTGGATAAGTTTGTTCAATATAAGATAGTTTTGTTTTGTTTTTGTTTTTCTTAAATAGCAGCAGCATTTTAAGCGTTACTGAAATTTCTTTTGCTATTTTTCACCAAATCTGTATCTCTCTAAATTCTCAGTCTGCTCTAAAGAGCAAACCTGTGTCAAGCTGACTCCGAAGTCAGTGGGTGTGCTGACTCACCAAGCCTGATGGAGCACCGCAGTACGAGACCATCGTGTCTTCCTGCCACGTGACACACAGAGGGAATGCTGCTGCAGAGAACCTTTGCCTGTTGGCTGGCACTAAAATAGACATTTCAAAAATCAGATATGCACGCACATTTCAGAGGTTTGGCCCACATCCTACATCCTGATGAGAATGGGCTTCTTAGCCATAATAACATGGACTTGGATAAGTCATGAAGGAAATCTCTTACGGATTGGATTGTAGGTTTAGGTCCTTCCTTACTGTTTTATGCTTTTACACTGTGTCTTTCACCATCTACATCTCACCACTTCAGCTGGGTGTTGTCAGCATTGGTATGGGCTTAGTGTTGGCATGAGTCCTTGTGCAAAACAATTTAGCGTGCCTCTAAGCCATCAGCCAATAACATTTTCCCCAAGTTTTCCTCCTCTTCCTGACCTAGTGCCTGGTCTTGCCTGGCCTGAGAGATCAAGGCCGGTAGCGTTTTCTACACTCTTCCATAGCTATGGCCCTGGGAGTTGCTCTTTGCCCACTGTGTGGAAGTACTAAATCGTACAGTTTCATGTATGTATATTGAAAAAAACATGTTAAAAGATTCTTCTGTGTATAAAGCATATATAACCTAGCGTCCCTTTGCTACGCTACAGCAAAAAGACTAAAGGTGTGATTCTACGTGCCCCTTGGGTGTGGGCTTCCATGTCCGTGCTTTTGGGACTGGAATCATTATTATGCCCACTCTCTCGTGGTTTGTTATCAGTTCGTTATATGGTGAGCTGAGTCCCCCACACATTCAACTGGAAATCCATGCGTGGCGCTATTACAGAATCTGCTGGCAATGATGCATGAGAGTTTTAAAGTGTTAAATGATGTTCATCCTATCTTCCAGCTGAAATGTTGCTTTCTTCAGATAACAGAACAGTAGAAACAGATCCAAATCTGCTCTTCTGAAAGTCCATCAACGTTTTGCCACTGACCTCAGTAAGACCAGCACCGGGTCCCACATTTACATTACACTGTTTTGAAAACGAAAGAATCTGTTTGTCTTACTGAGTGGTATAGAGAAAGAGAAGCTGTATGTCTTTTGTTAGAGACACACACTGTCATGAACTGGATTTTCAGTAATGAACTGAGCACAACGTGCAATGCTTATCTTCTGATACACAGCGTACGTAGCAAGGTATTACCTTACTGTGAAAGCAGAGAGGAACCAAAGTTTATTTTACAGCAGGCAAATAACCTTCATAGCCGTTGCAGACTGCTGCTGGGTAGGTTGGATCTTGCTTTCTGATACTGCTTTTCTAGATTAATAGAAGTTATGGAAAACATTAGGGAAAAAGGGGAACAAGTGTAACCACTACGATATACTCTGTATATGTTTTCTAACACATAGTAGGGTCTTTTATAACATGAGCCATAAAACGTATGTATTTATGTTCAAAGTATAAACTGAAAAAATGTTTAATAAAAAATGTGATAAAAATTAACTTCACAAGTACATTTCTCGGGTCGTCATTTTAACAGGAAGGCTGGAATCCATGGCATGCATTAATGAGAAATATATATATATAAATGAAGTCATGAAAGGGAAAATAGGATATGTAATGAGGACAACAGATATATTTTTGAATTTTTATAGTTTCTAGGTTTTAAGCACCATCGAGTGCAATTTCTGCAAGTGATGCAGACTCTCATAATAAGTTTGACCCCTGTATGAATGGACATGAATAGAACTCAAGCAGTAAAATTTCTTCTGTGCTGCCTAGAGGGAGTATGAGTCAGCATTAGGGCAGTGCATATGGTATAGAAAAATGAGATGCATTAATGCTCCAAGTGAGTATGGCAGAGCAAAAGCATTAAAAGAGGAAATTAATTTTCAGTTGGTAACTGGCAATTCACCCTAATTAATCTGCCCTAAAGGATGCATACAGAATCCCCTGATTGTGTTTAAATTCAGAGGCTTGTATTCATCAGGCTCGGCAATAGCCTTTTTGTGTACCTGCGCTGTTATAACTAAACAAGAAGAGAGTTATTGAAGTAAAACGAATAGCTATTAAAGCCTGCTTTTTTGTTCTTGTTTTTAATACCACATCTATTTTATTTATTGTTCTGGAAAACACCAACTTTTCATTCCCTCTTCTGAAGATCATTGGTATTTTTGTAAGTTTCCTTGCCACTCCTATTCTTGCATTAGCAAAGATACAAAATGAAATTAAATTCCGTGAGTGCAGGATATTGTAAATTCACACACTTCAGTCTGGATTCTGTCCCAACAGGAATTTACAACTCATTTATGGGTGGGATGAGGGTGTTTAAAAAGTGCATGCTGCCCCTTTGAGACACGTACGAGAATATGGGGGAAGATACGAAGTGTGGTGCAGTGCTTAAACTTCATTGTTCCTCTCTCATGTCCAATTTGATTTTTGAAGTGCATAAAGACGAATTACTTTTCATGAAATGCATTTGGGGGTGAGAAAAATCTGCAGTTTGAAAGCTGCAATCAAGGGAGGGCTCTGTAAGAGTTGATCTGTACTTCAATGAGTGACACCATGGGACTGATTCAGTATTTCTGGTTGCTTTGTATATCTTCACAGCAGTAATTCTTCATGTAATAACAGTCCTGTTAAGAAGGTAGATTGATATCTGCAGCTCGGAGTAAGCTGAGTTGAAAAGTGGCTGACTTGAAGCCTCATAATGAGTCTGTACAAGAAAACAGATTAAAGACATTACTGCTGCCTAAACCCATGATTAGCCCTTTAAGCTGTGCCTCCTGCTTGCAGGCATCCTGCGCATGCAGCTCTTGAGCTGTCTGTGCCAGTGAACTGGGCAGGATGGGGACCACAGCCTGAGCACCACTGGCCTCTGGTCATGTCCATCACGGCAGGCTCTTGGGGGTTAAGGCTTCTTCCATCAGGCAGCACTGACACAGCTAGTTGGGTGGTTTGGGGCCGATTAACTGCATCAATCTCTTTGGTCTCTTGGTACTGGTGAAGCTTAACATATATCCCTGTAGCCTGCTTCATATGGGATGGAGCCTAGCAGCCCGAATCTTGAGACCCTAAGTCTATTACACACGGGGAATAGAAATAGGTGCACTTAGAGGTTGATTCTTCCCACTGCTCTTAAGTGTTTATTTTATGCCTTTATGATGGGAGCATAGATATCAGCGTGGACTTTACGCCTACCATGCAGATAGCAGTGGTTGGTACATGGAGACTCATGTGGTGGATCATACGCTTGTGCATGGTGCCAGAGCTCAGAATTCAGCTTACTTCCATTGCCGTTCAGACTGAGGATCTTTATGTGGAACCTACATCCTATTTTTCTTGCAAATGCAGCATGTGCTCTGCTAGATCTCTCTGCTATTTGATTTGAGAAATCTGGATCAAGATCTTCAGAATTAGCTGATTTGCTGCTTCCCCATACTTGTGCTTACTTGATCGTAGCCTTTTCCTGAGAGGCATGCGCAGTAACCAAACTGCCAGAAACACTCATCGCCCCTAAGGCAAAAGAAAATGAAAATAGCAACACTGAAACAGTTCTGAAAGGATCTGAAATTCTCCCAGGCAAAGGAAGATTTACTGTGCAAGCCCATTTAAATGCAACAATGTGGACATATGACCAAAGCACTTCAAGTGCTTTGGCCAAGCTCCATAAACTGCTCCATAAAAGGCGGTTAGTCATTCACAGCACGACCTTCCAAGGTGTTCAAAGGGATTTTTTTTCCTCCAGCAAAACAGGCCTTGACAGCAGAACTGCACATTCTGCTGTTGTGCGTATTGTTATACGCCAGGGATAATCACAGTGATCATTAAAGTGTGTCCCGACCTGGAGGATGAGCCAGAACACTTAAGAGGAAGATGGCACACCTTGGAGGAGATGAAATCTTTGTAAGTAATTGGCTGCTCTGAATGCTTTTTGAAGGTGCTCTTTTGAAAGGGATTTCTTTTGTGGAGAGCTGGGGAGCACAGACTGCGTACTTCAACGGGAAGGATCCTAGTTCAGCCAAGATCTGTACGTGCAACAGCCTTTCTACAACACTGCTACAAGCAGCCCATGCTGCTCCTAATCCAGATCAGACACAAGTGACACCATCAGTTAATGTCAGCTGCTTCTGTGCTGCTGGAGACAAGAGCACCTCAACTGTCCCTTGCACACATCCTGAGGTTTCATCAGGTGGAGTCCTCGTGCCGGCCCCTTCCTTGCACGAACCCGGCCATCCAGGCAAGCAGCTGATTACAGCCTCCACCTCTACCTGAAGACATTTCATGGGTGGATCAGGATCTGGGGAGAAATGTGCTGATTGTGAGGTGTTTTGCTCACATGCCATAGCAGCAACCATGGAGGTACATTGGAGAGAGGTGGCGTGACAGTCCTGGGCTGGTTGTGGCTGAGAAGAAACACTGCCTGGATAATCTCCTCCTACTGCAAAGAGCAAGGGTAGGCTTTAATTCTCTTTTTCAAATCCTTTGTTTTTTATTATCTTTTTAGTGAACTGGGAGATTATGTGCTTGTTTTCCCAACTGCTCATCTATTTAAGTGCTGAATGTTCCCCATCTTTTAACCCTATCAAATGCTTTCAGCCTAATTAAAAGCTGTTCTACCTGTTCAGAGCATTGTTTCAGGTGACAAAACTCTCAGTAAGACAGTCTGCTTTGTTCTGCCTTTTTTTTTCTTCCTTTTTTTTTTTTTTTTTTCCTTAAATTAAAAACAATATTGATCTGTCTCTGCTTTTTGCTCTTTAAAAACAAAACCTAAAGAAACCTTTATGATCTATTTTTCCTTATGGTTATTACCACTCTGTCTCCCACAAGCTGATTACCTTTCCAATAAGGGTATCTTGCCCTTTTTCTCATCCTTTTTCTTTACATTCTCCTATTTGGGTGTATTACATACAAGTAATAATAATAATACACAAAGGTAGATCAGTTTGAGTCATCAAACCTACTGTTCTCTGAATACTATATAGCCTGTGCAACATGCCTGCAGCATGTATACTTTTTGTATTCCAGATATACAAGATTTATTTTAGTCATCTTTGGCTGCTCAGCAGAAATATAACGAGCTGTTGCCCTGTGCCAGCAATAGCAACCAAACCAATGCTTGAGGCCTCCGTGTTATAGTACCAAGAAGCATTTCACAGAGGAGTCTTCAGCTGTCAAACACAGGGTGAGCAAAAAGAGTCGTGTTTTCTTTTCTGTTTGTTTGGCTTGCTTGCATTTTGGCTTCTGGCTATGAACCGAATCTCTGGATACTGCAGGGACCGCTGATCCCAGCTACTGCCACTACCTGTCGGACACCTGCTCCTGTATGTGCAGGTGCAATGCTGCTGGGTTTTACCCATGCCAGTTCCAGAATTTGGGTGTTGCTACATTTATTTGTTCAAGAGGCTCTTGGAAAAAGCTAGCCTGCATGGGCTATACTCTGAGCCCTATATGTAGGAAGGTTTAAAGCCTCTTGTTCCATAGGATATGCACTCAGTATTTTACCCAGGTGAAATAATGATTTTGTTAAATGATTCCTAACCTCCTTAAATGAGAATGTCAGGAGCTTCATTGGCTAGAAATCAAAGCCCCTGAAAATGAAATGATAAATTTTGTATGTGAACTGCTTGCTAATTTTACCAAAGAAGAGTGCTTTTGCCCATCTACCAGGGTAGCCCAGTGCTGCACAATGGAGTTGGGAATCACAGCAGTGCAGCTGCTATTGCAGACAGTGGGAAAATGAGAAATGTGCCGAGGAAGGTACCTCAGAAAGGGCAGAGCCCTGACTGGCTCTGTGCACATGTACATCTGTCCAGATCTGGATGCTACCAGAAACCTTAGCTAGTTGCTTGCTGCCCAGTTACATCTTCTGAGGCAGCGCATTGCTAACACCCAGCTCTTCCCTTTCTGCCTTCTCTCACCTCTTTGTCTTCACCACTCTCCAGGTGTTGCTCCAGGCTAATCGGCCCTTGCACAACATAGGTTTCTCCTCAAGTCCTGCTGGCCAGCAGCAGCAATAACAAGCTGTCAGCACCCCTGAATTTTGGCTGTGTTGGCTGGGCTCCAGAAATGCATGACAGGTACCAAATGATGCACCAGAAGAGCTGTGTGATACCTGGTTGCCTTTAGGACAGAGCCTTCTCTACCCTGGGACAATGATTCACCTTGTAATCCAGGTGTTTAAAATTAACTGTCTACTACTACACCAGTATGACTTTACAGCTAATGGAGAGAAACAGGCAACACCAAAGGATGATTCACCTCATCCTAAAATACAATGTCTTAGCTAGGTGAGAAATATTGCCTCGCAGACATGTTTATTGCTGTACGTTAATTATAAATGGAACCTCAGTGAATTCAAGTTGCGAGGAAATGAGAGAACCAGAACCAGTGGGTGGACATTAGACTGATGTTCAGGAAGTTTGGGAATTGCAGACAAGGGCAAGTATGACCAATAAATACACGTAAATACACTACTTCCTAGCCACTGATTCTCAATTGTCTCTCAAAACCATACATCAGACACTTCTTTGTAAACCCAGCCTGGAGTGTGATGTGACAGTAAAACCTAAAGAGGAGCTAAACATATTCAGCAGTGCTTAAAATCACCACATAGACAGAAAGCGTGAGTCAGAATGATCTCGGATATGATACTGTTGGCACAGTCACACAGCTCTCATTAATGTAAACAGAAGTCAGGCATCTCAGGGAGAGATAATAGTCCACATAGGAGCAGAACATCAGGGATTCCGAAAGTAATTTCCCAGACCTGTATTAGTTGTCTAGTTTCAGTGTCATCTTGAAATGTACAGTATGTAAAGTAACACAAAATAGCAGGAAGATTAGTTCCTGATGCAGGAGAGGTGAGTTATTTCCGGCAGGCTTTAATGGATCTCCTTGTATCACATGGACACTTCTTCCAGCTAGCCAGGAACAGGACCGTGAACAGAAACCAACGCTCCAGTAACGTAATTGATCCAAATGAGGGAATAGCAGGAAATTCACAATTTTGCTGAAGACACGTGTTGCAGTCACCCCTACAACACTGTGTTGTTGTGGCCCCAGAAAGCATGCTGGCCTCTCTCAGCAGAGATGAGACATGACCTCAGCTTGAAAACTAGCATTCCAGCTAAGCACTCCACTTAAGTAAGCGTGTAACATGAGTGGAGCCAATGATTTCAAGTGGTTACACTTATCCAGCAATGTAGGTAAGTGCTGTAGTGTATTAGGGACTAATTCAACACATAATGCGGTAAGACTTTGAGCAAACCAGAAGGCTTCAGAAGTAGGGCAATAGGACAAAATGGCTGAGATGACACCCAGCCATGCTTAACCACTGTTACTGTGAAGCTGGAAGAACGTACAGCTGCAGTGGTCACACCACCACCAGATGAAATGAGTCAGGTTTGCTGTGAGTGAGAAGGGAGAGGCTTTGCCCGTCTGCTTGGAGTGTCCCTGAGGGCCAGGAGATGGGCTGGTGCTGAAGAACCAGCCTGACAGGACACTGGAGTGAGTGGAAAGAAGGGGAAAAAGAGAAAAGCTACAGAAGAAGAAGGATGTGTTGCGGGAAAACTATACATTGTGATGGATATGTGGAATATCTGTGCACAGGTCATGGTTTGTAAAGGTTTGGAAAATACGGTATTGGTGTTTGGGAGGTCTTGGTGGAAGCCTGGCTGGAGCTTGCAGTGGGGTATGAGGGATGGAGGGCTGCCTTCACCAGGAGCAGACCCATAAAGTAAAGGTTGGACGTGGTGCTTAGGGACATGGTTTAGTGGGTGACATTGGTAGTAAGGGGATGGTTGGACCAGATGATCTGGGAGGTCTTTGCCAACCTGAATGGTTCTGTGATTCTGCGTAACAATACAGCCAAGGAGCTGCCTGCTGTGGGGACACCTCTCCCTGAAGAGGGACCAGCCGGGGGGCTGCGGCCACAGGGAGCCCCCCCAGTTACCTCAGACCGCGCAGAGGCGAGGCCCCGGCTCCTCCCAGGGGGGAGCCTCCCCTCAGCGCTCCCTCTCCTGCCCGCCCGGCTCAGCAACAGGTCTGTGCCGGGGGCGGAGAAGGGGGCTGTATGTGTGCGTGTGTGTTTTTTGGGGGGGGGACCCCGCTTCTCCCCGCGGCGTGCCAGGCCCCCAGGCGGCGTGCCAGGCGAACAAAGGGGCCGAGCGCGGAGCGGGCTCCCGCGTTCAGCCATTTGCAGCGCCCCGCCGCTCCCCACCCCCTTCCTCCCCCTTCCCCGCCGGCGCAGGCTCCGGCTCGCCTCGGAGCCGCCACCACCAGCACCAGCACCGCCAGCACCAGCACCGCCAGCACCACGCCGGGCCCGAGGTGGGGCCGGGCCGGCTGCGGGCTGTGGGCTGCGGGGCGGGGCGGGAGGCGGGCGGGCAACCCTGCGGGAGCCCTGCCGGGAGCGCCGCGCTGCTCGCCGCCCGTCTCCGCGCTGCCGCAAGGTAAGCCCGGGGCCGGCGGGGAGACGGGAGGAGGAGGAGGAGGAGGAGGAGGAGGAGAAGGGCTCGGAGCCCCGGAGAGGCGCTGGGGAAGGGGCTGGGGAGCAGCCCCCCGGGGGTGTTGAGGCGGCGGAGGGCAGAGCCGCCAGGCTGCGGCACGGCGGCGTCCTGGCGCCCCGTCGGGTCCCATCGGCAGCCCCCGGGCACCTCCCGAGCCTCCTGCCCCACAGCACACCTACGCCTTTGCTTTCTATATACGGTCTTTTCTTCCTCCTAACTCCCGCCGACCCATTGCAAATCCCCGTGAGCCAGCCTCCCGGCACTGCTGTGTGGCAGCACGTTTTTTCCCCTATATATATATATATATTTATGCCACTTTCCCCGGGCTTACAGAGAGCACACGGATGGGGCGAGCCCCAGGTGTGCACACACCACAGGGCTTGGCACTGTGGAATGTGGCGATACCCCAGGAAAAGTCCTACAGCGTTTTGTTCCCCTGAAGTCAGGAGCTTTTTCTGCCTGGTCCTGCAAAAAGAGGCCTCCCCCCCGAGCCCAAACTTACCCACAGCACAGCACATGACGGGTATTAAATCCTACAGCTGATGTTTTTTCACTCATCGAGGAGAAAAGCCCTCTAGAAATAATATTCTGTAAAGCTTTTTTTTTTTTTTCTTCCACAGCAATTAAAGTGAACAATTGAAACTAGAACAAAAAGCTGGGAAATGTAGGACAATAAAAATTAGGAAAGCAATAAACTAGAACAATCCTTTTACACAAGCTGAAAAGCTAAAGAGCTCCTCCATCTTTCACAGATTTAACCGTCTGCCTCCCAAGAAGGAATTAGATGAAATGTTTATAGAAAATACTAATTAATCTGTCGCTCGTGTAGGCAAAACAACATTTTTCCGAAAAATATTGCTCCAGCTGATCACCTCTGCTGCCTGTTCTGTGTGCGCCTCTTCCTGGGGCCCATCACCCACCATCCATTCCCTCTTTAATTAGGACATCTGATGCATGACAGTGGGATCCGCCAGCCACCCCATACTAATGGTGCTGTCTGATCAGGACCTGTCAAGGTGCCAAGGACCAGTCCCTGGTCTGCTCCAGCTCCTCCTGCTCCTCAGGGTCTCACTCCTGGCAGAAGTGGCACTTTTAGGGTTCAACTTTTCAATTTAGGAAGTCTGAAATCTTTAACAGCTTCCTTTCATCTACAAACTCTTTGCTCTCATCGCTTTTCCGTGTAACAAATAGTCCAAATAGGTAGGCAAAATGATGGCTGGAAACATCAATAAATATTAGATCACCGTTGTTTGGCAGGCACATTCAATGAAAGCCATTAAGTGGCTTTACTGTAGTAAAGCGGGATTATAGTATTTAGGGCTGGCCTAGGTTACTTGAGAGACAGGGATGTGGTTAGATGACTGGATCCAGATCCTACTTACTGGGGGTTTCAGCATCCTGTAGTATCCTGTTGCAAGAGGATATTAGGGGCAGCTGGCTGCTAAAGATGGGTATAATAAAACATGAAAGGAAATTGTGCCGTTTCTTTCAGAGTAGAATTAAACTTTTTGGGGGGTTGTCTTGGTTTTGATCTTGTAAGATCCTGTATGGATTTTGCAGGGATTTTGCTGTTGATGCTTGCTGAGATTCTGCAGCATTGCAGTTAGAAGGCCATTTCTTTCCCATCAGCAGAAGCTGAGAAGTCATTTTCTACTAGTTTAGGTCCTTGGAAATACCTATTTTAAAAATGAGCACATTTTCATTGTGTTTGATCTCATTAGTGTTCTGGGGACAGTAGTTGAGTCTGCTGTTTTACTTTTTAATGGATTATCATCATCTGTTCTTTCTGTTTTGTTCTTGGTCTCGGTGTCGTTTTGGTAGAGAACAGATGTGATTTACTGCCTGTTATTGACAAAGAATTACTTTACAGCAGTTCAGGATTTGGCAGCCAGTTTAACCTGATCCATGACTGAGCGTTCATTGAACGAGAAGAGACCTTGCTCCTTCCCTAGCCTGGACCATATATTCCTGCCCTCTGCCTTGTGCCAGCGCCAGTGAGCACGTGACAATACAGTAAATGGGTAGAGATTTTGCCTTCCTCCTGCAATTACTTAGGCAAACAGTTTATACGTACATTTTCACGTTAGTATTATGAGTGGGGCTAGTCCTGTGACTAACATTTAAATCTGCATTTAAATCCCTGCAGGACTGGGACCATAAATGCTGCTGTGCAGTGTTTTTTTTTTCTTATTAAGCAGTGTTGGCAATCCTGTAGCCTATTCTCTGTCCTCCTTGGATGCAAACAGGCAGTTTTGGCTTTGGAAGAATAACAAGATTGGGTCAGCATGGTATAAGTTAATACAACTGTGTGGTAATAGAAAAAGTGTTGGCTGGATGCTTTGTTCTACGAAGCACATTTGGTACTTTCCAGTTTCTTATACCTCATCAGTGAGGACAGCAGGAATTCACGATCAGTTTAGTCAGTTTATTTTATGCAAAACAAGCTGAAAAAACCTCCAGTAGTTCTACAGATCTTGCAGCGTGCGTCAGAAGGAGAAGAAAGATGTGTCACGTAAATGCTTTTCAGGTGCAGTGTTTCACGAGCTGCCATTGCCGTGCCTCTGGCTAAAACAGCCCAGTTGACAGCCTTGCTTAATTCACTTGGGAACGGGCCAGAAACCACAACCTTTCCATACAGCTCCACAGAAGTTGGACAAGCAGCTCCCATGCTGTTATGTTGTCTGTCACAACACGATTTGCATTAATTAATAGCATTGAAATTCTTTTGCATATACACCTCACAGATTAGCAAGAGCTGTTTGCTGTTTCTCTGGACGCTGATTCCCCCAGGAGTATTTAAGGAGCAGAGTAAGCTTTGCCTGTGGATCCCTAACTGCCGAAAGGCTCCCGGACTCTTGAATCATTTCAACCTATCAATGTGTTAACAGATCTGCAATGTTTTTGGTTTTTATTTTTATTTTTTCCCTTGGAAACAGTTCTGCTTTTCTCTCTCCCTCTCTTGTAAGCAGACTGGAAGAACAGAGCCTGAGCACTGGAGATAAGCTGTGATTTCTGCCACTCGTTTTTTAAAGTGTTAGATGCTAAGAACCTAAACCCAGCCCTTTGCTATGGGAATGGCATGCTAACAATAAATGTTCTGATTCAGTCAATCAAAAACAAATCTCGTCATGGGAGAGCTTTCCTCTTATCCTGTAGTTTTCTTTCATCTCCTTCACTGCAGCTCCCTCAGAGGCCTCAGTTCAAAAAGAAAAAAAAAAAAGAGCTACTGTACACATTAGTACGTGCAGTGGTACAGTGTGGGAAATCCTGATGCTTGTGAAGTTAATGTGTCTGTAGCAGGGATGGGATTTAGAGTGACGTGAGACCCTGCCCTTACCAAAAAGCACCGTGAAGCAGAGATAAAGTGGGCAGTACTGAGACAACATGTTTCTTGTTTAATAACAAGTGATAATAGAGTGCTGAAGGCTTTTGGTTTCCACAGCAAATGCCGAAGCAGTAAAGTAAATGTCACTTGAGTGTTTTGTTTTGTCAACTTTGGAGTCAGTTGCTTCCCTGTGTCGCAAGATGTTTTACCCTGTGGTACAGGAAGAGGAAGGCAAAGACTGCTCGTGTATGTTCAGATGGTGACTTTCACTGGTGCTCCTTCTTCTTGCTCAGGATGAGGTAGGTGGTTCCTCTGCTCTCCTACTGCTGTGGCAGAGAACCAGAAGGCCTTTAGGATGGGCAGCAGAGGTGCAAATATCTATCAGACTGTTGATATGTTAGCCCAATGCCAAGACAACATTGTTACAGCCTTACAGGGAGGGAAATAAGTACTTTTATTACACGCCCAGTATCAGGCAGCTTTTCAGAGTACAGTCGCTGAATCCTTAATATCTGCTTTGAGAAGATATCATTGATACGTATCTAAAATCTCTGCCTAGTCAGAGACAGCAAAACTTTAGACATAGGAGCCAGTGATCAAAACCTCAAAATGGCCACGAACCAGAAATCAGGACCCCAGAGCCTGTGCTTCTTCTCACACCTCCCAGATCCTAGCCATAAAACAAAATACTTCTCCTCACATCCTGATCCAATGGTCTTGGTTCTTACTACACATCCTGACTGTCTTCAGCTCTGCCCAAATTGCTGCTTTACAAATGCAAGAGTAGCACCATGGCAGCTGCATCTGATGCAAGCCTAACCACATTCATCAATGAGCCTTCATCCTGTAGTGCACGGAAGAGACACGTTTGAATCACAAGTTACTACAGCCTTTACTTTTCCTCTATGTAAGGAACTCAAAAAGCAGACAGGACAATCCTGAGATAGCTGTGATCATCATTGTCCTTCATCACGCTGCTGCCAGTCTGCGTGTCTCTTCAGAAAGAGCATAGATCATTTGGGAAAAACAGAGAGCTAGCAAGTCAGCAGGTATAAAAGTACAGAAGATGAAAAAGCACAGTCTAAAATAAAGCATAGCATGTGTATTTATCCACAGTGATCCATCTGACACCTGATTTTCCAGCAAGGTCATTAGCTGAAACAGAAGCTGTATAGCTGTGAGACGGATGATTTGAACAGAAGAATGCTTTGACCTAATTCAACCAGAAGTTATTGGCTGGGTACAGGAGTAAAATTCTTTGGCCTGTGCTTGCAGGAATAAAATTAGATAACCAGGCAGTCGTTTGAAACCTTTAAATTCAGGCGTCTTAACTGTTAGTTATTTACTGTGCTAAATGAAGAAAATATATTTATCATGAGAAATACCGAGTCGCTTGCAGTAAATTGTAAATGTCAAAGTTGAGTATAGTCAGAGAAACCAGTGCATCCAGAAAGCTTTTACCTCAACACCCAGCCTCAGCTTTTGGAGTTCACATTAAAAAGAATGTTATACATCAAATGCAGAAAGTGTCAGGCTGTGGAAATAAAAGTATTTTACTAGGAACCTATTTTATTTCTGTGTCAGAGTGGCCTGCAACTGTTCCCTGCTAGTAACGTTAGCAGCATGCATTTCACGGACTTTTTATTCTTCACTTGTTCAGTTCTGACGACGACTTGGGGTCACCTCATACTTTGCTAAGCCCTCAGTTACATCACTGCTGCTAAAAACATCCCCAGTGCCTGGTGGAGTCGGTGCTGACAGCTTGCAGGTATTTCTGACAGGAGAGTCATGCCGCAGAAGTACCTCTCGCATGTGTTTCTGCTTCCAGATCAGCAAAGCCTGAAGCCTAGCAGGAGCTGGGAAGGACTGTACCCCGGGCAGCCTAACTGAGCCCTGCCCTGCAGGATGCAATGGGAAGAAATAGGGAAAGTTCCCATTCATCAGGGAACAGATCCCCACGCTCTTTTTTCTCTCCCTCAGTAACATTTTGGTTGTTTCTGTGGACAGTACTGCAGCTTTAGTCTGAAGAAGTGTAACCCTCCTCTCATAGTCCATAGCCTGATGGTTTGGGCAGCCCCCCAGTTGGCATTTGGGGGGTTTAAGCTTGTTAGAGAAAGGAAGGAACAGCAGCAAGATTCCTCTGGGGCTAGGTTGGTTCTCTACCCACTGTAGAGAAAGGGGAAGTAGCAGCAAGTGTCGGTATCTTTTAAAACACTAAAGGTTTATTTTGGAAACAATTCTGGGCTAAGGCACCTAAAGCAAGAATTAACACCTCCTGGTCATCTGTGTCAAGCATTTCATTGCCATAATCTTTGTTATTTCTCTGCTGGCTAGCCCCCCGTAGCTCTCATATGCTGGTTCTTGAGGATCCCACTCAACGGGCATGCAGCTGTGCCTACACACGGCGTGCAAACGTGTCCGTGTGCCCCAGATTCCAGCACGGGAGCTGGCTGCAGACAGATCAGTACACAGCGCAGTGCAGACACACTAAATCCATTCGCCTCTGCCTCCATGGGAGAACTGGGAGGTGCATCCCACCCACAGATCGGTGCTGTGTGGAAATATGGCCCCAGGCCTGCACCGTCTACCTCTACCTTGGCCTGGTTTCCGCGAAACAATAAATGAAAAATGTCAGACTCCCATGAGTCACCTAAAAATTCACAGTTATAGGTCCAACAGCACATTCTACCAGCAGCACTGCGATGGCAGACGGGAGCCTCTGCAGGCTATTTCCTTGCTTCCTTTCAGATTAGGGAGTCTGGGCTCTGTGCTGTCGTGCTGGGCTCTCATTGCTATCTGATCTGGCTGTCCTAGGTATATCTCTGCTGCATTGCCTCCTGCCATCTATAACTGCCCTCAAAGTCACCCTTTGCGGAGACAAAGACGTCTCTCCATCTTTGAATCTGGTCCAAGGTCTGCGTAGAGATAATGTCTAGAGAAATCTGAAACTATTTGGTAAATCTAACTAGATGGCCTGTAATTTTTGGCTGTGGCTCGAGTGATTGTAAGCCTTCAGTTGGAAAAAGTACCTGGGTAAAAATAGCAAAGAAACAATGTGTGTTCTCCAGAAATGAGAAGGATGCCTTTCGCTGTGTGTCTGAAGGCTGTCTGCTTTTCAAAGCATCACTTAGATATTTTGCCAAGAAATCAATGAGCCTGTTCAGTCTGGAAAAAGAAGTAGTTTTATTATTCCCTTCTCTAGAAGTTTTCCTTTTACTTTCTTTTCCTAGGCATAAGTCTCAGACAAATGGGATTTTGTTGGCTTTCCTTTGAAGTATACTGTTACTTCTCAAGTTCTTTCTTCCTCAAGCACAATGGTGACAGACTTTGACAGATTTCTGGTGCTTTCAGCTCTGTAATCTGTAAGTCCACTCTGTAATGAACTTAAAAACAAAATCCAGTTTTATCTTAAGCAAGGAACTTCATTTTGCCCATATATATGGACCTATTTTCTGTATTAAAGAGCACTACATAGCAGGTGTGTTGCAAAAATGTGGCAGGTTCTTTGAGATCAAATGTTCTGCTGTTATGCCCACCAAAACCCAAATCTTCTTTTATTTTACGAAATGTATTTGTAGAAATCTTCAATCTTTACCTGACTTGGCTTTTTGATGGATATTCTCCCCCTCCTTTATTATATCATCATTACCAAAGTGACTTTGAATGTTTGCAGTTATTTATTTGTTCACAACACTGTTCAATGATGAGAAGCCATCAACGTTAGGGCAGTGAACCACACCAACACCCTGGGTGGGCCTTTAATCATCACAAGCTGATGCCTTGCTTGATGCCAGCACTCCTGGTGTGTGGCAATGTCCAGAATTTAAGTTGGAAAGGATCGCGAGATCAACTGGTTTGATCCTGTCAAACTTCATCCTCCCAAAGAGCCTTCCAGTGAGTCTCCTGGTTGGAGATCACCTAGAGATAAAGAAGCTAGGTCTTCCCTTCCTCATCTGTGTCAGAGGTGAATCTCATCAGAATAAGGGTCGGATCGAACATCCATCATCCCGTCTCCCTCACGGGCCACAGTCCAGTATTAAAAGAAGTGTGCAGCAGGGTAAAAATGTGGTTTTCCTCCTGGGATACTAATTTATTTTTGAATATTAATACTCTGACCATTTTCCAGCTCAGTATCCTCCTAAACTGGATAGATACAGTTGTAGTGTTTAGTGTGTATTCAGTCGCCTTCAGCAGATTTCCCTTCCATAAGCTTGTTCTTCCCTCTCCCCATTGATCCACACAAACTTTCAGCATTCACAATATGCTGTGGTAGTCTCTTGTTGTGTTTTTATTTATTTTTCCCAGTGGTGAAAACATTTTGCTTTGTTTAAGCTTCCACCCCCTGGCTTGTTCAGGCCCCTCTCCACGAGCCATCAGCCTGCAGACCGTTCATGTGTCTACACTTGTTCACAGTCATCAAGTCACAAAATAAACATACCAAGCCCCGGAGAAGTGTCTGCACGGCGTTTCTCAGGCTTGCATTACCAGTTCTCCAAGCTGCTAGCACAAGCCACCTTCTCCAAAGGCTCGGAAGTGTGGCTGCCAGCTGGTGCCGAAGCTCCTATCACCTTTTTGCTTGGGGGTTGGCTCGAGTCTGGCGTAAGCTGTGGGGAACCAGAGCAAGCCCCTGTCTGGCTGCAGAGCCTCAGTCTCTCCCTGAAATGTTTTTTGATAGCTCTTTAGACGTTTGATACTCCCAGATTTTTCATTGCTGCTTCCAAAACGTACAGCATGCATGTGTCCATCCATCCATGCATGCATGCACGTGCCATGCATGATCACACACCCCATAAACCTACCGATGCTGTAGATGAGGAGATAACCTTTACCCTACTGTTGCTCCTTACTTCCCAGTTCAAGGACTGCCTTCATCCTTTTAGCTGTAGCACCACGCTGGGTATTACTTACAGCTCAACCCAGTCATTGGCCACGCAATTCTCCACAAAAGAAGTTTTGTTGCAGTCATTGTGGTGTTGCCATGCCGTTACCTCCTGATCTGTAGCGCGCTAGTGGCAGACACCAGCCCTGGAGTTTTCCCCATGGGTATTGCAGTCATTCAAAGCCTCATTTTTAACCCTTCTGTTTTTGTTAGGCTTTCTTTCTTCCAGGAGATGTTAGAGGTAGCTTGCACTTAACCTTTGCTAACTGTTGCTTTTGTGGGAGTGTTGTTTCCTTATCCGTGTGAGAACTCCTGAGAGACACTGCGCCTTCCGAATTACTTCTGAAGATTCCAACCTGGAAGGAACTCAAACAGATATTTCCCTTTCTAGCGAGTGTTATTCTCTGCAGATATCACTGATAGGAAGCCTTTTCTCTGGTTGTGATGACTCTTCAAAACTTCTGTTTATTTTTAGTTTTGATTTGCTAGCCAGAATATCTGTTCCATCAAGATTTTGATAACGTTTTTATTATGACCGATTTCCTCTCCCCCCGACCCTGCCCGATACGCTCACATCCTTTTATTCCTCTGAGCTCCTGATGAGGAACTGCTGCCCACATGTTTCTTGTGTGGTCTGTAATCATAAGCTGCACTTCTTAAATGGTTGTTTTTCATCCTGGTGGTATGAAAATGTTGCAGTTAAGAGATAAAAGCACTCATACCTCCACTGCATGGTGTGAGAAAATCACAGCACCTTACGAGGTCACAAGGAAGCTGCGCAGGCAGCTCCAGTGATACATCCAGGTAGGCACTGGCAGTGCGTTGTAACCTCAGTTTTGAGCACTGCTAATTTTAACAAAGGAAAAGAAAAAAAAATCTACAATTTTCTTGGGGTTGGCCTTTGAAAGACAATCTTTTTTTTTTTCTTAACAAGTAGGAGGTTAGTCAAGATCTAGAGTTTAAATCTATAACAGGATGCAGGGTTTCAGGTGCTGCAAGCAGCTGCTTTCAGAGAATTGGCACCTCTATTTTCCAGATGTCTTCTCCAGTAAGGAAGAGAGCATTTTTGTCCTGAATTTCACAGAGCTGCTCACTGAGCAGGAGTGCAACAGACCATTTTTGTAAGTAAGCAAGCCTCTTCACACTTGACTCAGCCCTCCAGAAGATTTTGCCTTCTCCCAGACTGAGATGGGTATCTTCAGTCTGCATGATAGTACTGGCCAGCTCTACTTTTAACAGCCTTCTTTACCTTTTTTTGTTTGTTTGTTTAATAAATACAAGGGATGTTTCTCTCTTTTGATGATCTTGCCTCTTTGGACTCCTTAATCGTCTCCATCAGATGACTCCTCTCTCCTGAGGGAATTCTCCGCTGGAGCGAAATTTGGCAGAACAAGTTTTTACAAAAGCATTTCCTGGACTAAGGTGGAGCAGCGTGGCACTCTGTCAGTTCTATGCTCTCGCGGGAAGGATCGCCTGCTAATGTAAATTAGAGCTGCTTACGATAGGGAAAGCACGGCTTTAATTTACCCCAAGATTGAGTCAGAGCAGCTTCCACTTGTGAACTGGAGAGCACTAACCCAATTACTCCCACGTGTGCATATTCCCCAGAGCCAGTGGGTCTTGCTAGAGGACAGGGTTTAGGTCAGAGGTTATTGGCACTGCACTCATAAAAAGAAATAAATAGGGAGGGAACAATGCAAAACAAGCATTTAATTGGTTTGTATCAGAAGAACTGCCAAATGAATGCCGTGCCAGGAAACTCTACCTGCAGGTCTTCCTTACAGTTCCTCTCAGAAAAAGCTTCGCCTTATCTGTTCTCTTCCTAGGGCAACGTCTCACAGCATCTGAGGCTGGGGGCACGCATCCAGGACATTGCGAGCGTGTCACTGCCAAGCCTGTAAATGCAGTTCGTGTTTGTTGGCAGTACCTCTGGCCATTAACATGACATCATCCCCAGACCAAACCCATGATAATGAAAACAGCTCCGGCTCATGCAATTTAGCTTCTGGCTTAAAAGTCCCTGGTATAAAAGGTGACATCAGTCCGTGGATGCTATGCACTCTTGCTTCGTATTCCAGCACTTATCCTGTTTGTGAGTGTTGAAGAAGTAGTAAAGCCAGGTTTGTTTTAAGCCAAACTATATCATTCTAACTACAAGCTCTGATCTTTTCAAATCAGCCAAGTTACCAAGTGTCTTCTGTGGTTCTGTAATTATTGAACGCTCTGTGTCAGCAACACAATTCTGATTGCTGTAGATAGGGAGAAAAATAAGAAGGATTTCAGTATTGTATTTCCATCTGTCCCTTCCAGCTTCTTCCTGTTTTACAATAAATTCATGACCTTTTGGCTGAGGACTGGTTGCGTTGTTCAGTAATGGAAAGGTTCCACAGCTTCTGCGCGTTGTTTTTCTCAGCTTTATCTTTGTGTAATCCCTGCAGCTAGACAAAGGTGCTGAGACTAGAAGAGCAGCCATTGGTCTGTAATTTACAAAGTCCTCCAAACCCTCCCTTAGCTTTCCCAGCTCTTCGGCTTCCCCGTGGAGTTCTTTGTTAACTAAATTGCGTGTGATACTTTGATTCCAATCCTCTTTATGCTCAGCATGAATTTCAGCATATTCGTGGTACTTAGCTGTAAATATAACAGAAGGTGTTTGTTTTTTTCTTCAGAATTCTGCTGCTGCCATTAGCAACCCGTACTATCAGCCCTCCCTCCTCACTGTGACTGCTCGAGGGGATGGTAACACAGGTGTTTGGTAGGACCCTGGTGGGTGGTTTCAGTGGCAGGTCAGAGTTCTCGGCCCAGCAGATATCTGTGTATGGGATAAGGGTTGATTACAGTGCTTGAGGAGGACCTCATCCTTTTTCTTTTCATTACTTGAGAAAGTTTAAAAGCTCGCTTTCCCTGGATGCCATTCTTAAAAACTTCAAATAATATTATTGGTGATTTTCCTCGGAGACATGACGCAGGAAATACATTTCATCATACATAGATAATACTGGTGTTACAGATAACTATTTTTGACTTCTCACTTTTATTCATGCTTTGCTTTGGGGAGCATTTTCTTTCAGTCCTCCTTTATTGTTTCATTTGCAAAATCAAGTAGTAGATGGAGAACTTGAAGCTGCCTAAAGCCACTCATTCCTTCTTGTAGAGGGGGAATGTAAAGCCCAAGGAGATTTTGGGAGAAGTGGCCGAAGAAATGAGCTGTCTGGATCTATAAAAGATCATAACGTTGACAGCAGTGGGAGAAAGCATATTAACAACCCTTAAATGTTAACGATTGAGGAGGTCAGGCTGTCCTGAACTGTAGGAAAGTACAGGCAGAATATCAGGGTGCTCAGCCACCAGAGGAGCAGAGCAGACACAAAATGTTTCACGTACTTACTTATGTGACATTGATGTTATACTGGTAGCAATTTTCTAAATATAACAGTACATCAGAGCTTGATATTCTAGGTGATTTTCAAACCATCTCCATTTGACCTTTGTCATTTCACAAGTGTCACAGTAGCTGCTCTCCACCAAAGCTGAAGGCCTGGGTCAGAAAATAGATTAATCTTAATATCTAAAGTATAATAAACTGAAATAAGTGGTTAGGTAGTGAATTCGATACTGTGGAGACTCACTGAAAAATAAAATCACTTTGAGAGGGATGCTGCCCAGTTTTAAGTTATTAATGAAGCAATTTGTCTCACTCACCAAGCGCATGCAGAGGGCACTGCATTTCTACTCATCCAAATAAAGCTGCAGAAAATAAGCCAGTAAAGCCCAACATATAGAGTTAGGGGCTGGACCTTGGAAACTTGCTGCTGAGGCTATATCCAAAGTTCATAAAACTTCTTACAAGGTTCCTAAGTGCCAAATTTTAAAATAGTTAAACGAGAAATAAAAAGTTAGTGAAATCTGATCTTTAATAAGGAGTTTTCAAACAGTACTGAGGTCTTGTTGCGGTCTCAAAGGCTCAAATGTCCAGAAATCAGACCTCAAAATTGATTTGTCATCTAATTTAATGTACTCAAATGTAATAGAAAGTCCTTTGCAAGGCAAGTGCACTGAACAGAAACCTCTAAGAGAAGTCTGATGAGAGAAGTCTGACTTCATTTAACTGAAGTTTGCTTGTACAAGTTTGGGTTTCTAAATTTTACGTCCATCTCAGGGATTTATGGACAATTCCATCTACCAATTATATTTTCAAGAAAAAAGCTTCAGGAGTTAGACTCTTCTAACACAAATTTAAGAAGATAAATATCTCACCTCTACTGAAAGGAAATCACAAGCTATATCTTACACAGGATGAAGTGTTCCTTCAGTACTCCAAAAATATGCCAGCAGGGATTGTAATGGAAATTACTGACCTTAAAAATAGAATCAGACCTGCAGGTCCTCATTATGTGAAGATAAGTACATTTGGGCCATTTTTTGTATGTGATTCATAAAAACTTAAACCACACCTAGGAAATTTATAAAGAAGTAAGTCAAAAAGCATTTTGTTCTGAAAACTATATTTGTGAAATGAAGATAAAGCTCAGCAGTGATTGTGCTGACAGGGACTAACCTACTTACAGCTGTGTCCTGTAGCTTGACATTTTCCCAGAAAAAAAACAAACCCTTCATGTTCGAATTATCTACTGTGATTTGTGCTCTCTTCTGCTTTATATTAGCGGAAATCTTAAACCTTGAATCAGTTCCTATGAAGTTTGATTTACATCGTCATTCTAGCTACATATGCTGTTATATCCATGTCAGATTGCTTTTGTCATAACAAAAAAAAATCCTTTGGTAAGTTTTGTAAATGATTAGAGTTCTATTAGTATAATTTTGGTAACTTCAGGATACTATTGATGTACCATTAATGGAAACATGACTTTAGCATTCCTGAACTTCGGAGTGAACTGAGAATATGTTTTAAAGCTGACTGATTTTTTACACTTTCTTTTTCAACAGTGGGATTGCATATAAGGAGCAGTGAGATGAAGAAACCTCTGTGATGTTCATGCCAAGGAGACTTTGGCTCATGGGGAATCTCCTTCTAGAACAGACTGCAACCACTCTCTTCCCCTGAAATAGCTGCACATGGTGAACAAGCTATGATAGTACTCCTAACTCTCTGACTTCAAAGGACATTTCTTTCTCATTGCCCAGCGCAGTGTGGGACCGGTTGTCACAAAAGGACGCTGCGCGTAAAAACTTCATAAAAATTTTCATATAATAACAGGAAAACCAGAACAGCTTTTCAGGCTGTCGAGGTGCGATACCAACACCGGGAAGAGGTTTAGGCTCTCACCGACAGCATCTGACAGGGGAGAAGGCAGCTGGTGCAGGCTGGGCCACGGAGGCTCAGTGCTCTGCGCTGTTCCCCGCAGGTGATGGGCGTAGCGGTGTGGCCAAGAGCCATCCCCTGCGGCACCACGCAGGGCCAGAGCAGCTAGCCTGGCTGTGGTGGAGGGCGGCTCCATGGAGGGCAGCGGCGCAGTGGAGGAGGAGGAGAGCGGGGCCGGGCCCGGCACCCCACCGCTTACCTTGGCCTCTCCTTGCGGCTTCAGCTCCTCCCTGTGCTTCAGCGCTGCTACCACCGAGTGTGGGGCCCCATCGCCAGCCTCCACTGGTGGCCGCGTGGTGGAGAGCCAGTGGGAGATCAACAGCGCAGCCTCCGAGTCGGAGGAGGAGGAGGCCAACAACGCACAGGGGACACCATCGGGCACGCAGCCCGTAGGGCGGCCGGTGGAGGAGCCCGACCTGGTGATCGAGGTGTCGGGGCAACGAATCCGGGCTCACAAGTCGGTGCTGGCAGCCAAGAGCGACTATTTCCGTGCCCGTGCCTCGCGGGACATCCTGCGGGTGAAGGGGGTGAGCTATGGGGCGCTGCGGCTCCTCATTGACTATGTCTACACCGCCCGCATGGGCGAGGTGCGCCACGACAACCTGGCCGAGGTGGTGAGCGGCGCCCGCGTCCTCCAGATGCCCTGCGCCCTGCACTGCGCCGCCGAGGCCATGCGTGCCCAGCTCCGCCTCGACAACTGCTACCAGCTGCTGTGCCTGGCCAAGAAGCAGCGGCTGGCGGAGCTGCGGGAGGCCGCCTACCGCTTCATGAGCGACCACTACCTGGAGGTGCTGCGGGAGCCGGGCGTCTACGGCCGCCTCAGCGGTGCCGAAAGGGACCTCATTCTGCAGCGGCGGCTGGAGGCAGGTCGGCGCTGCCTCTTGGTGGCCGAGGTCAGCGACGCCTTTGAGCGGCCAGGCGGCGGCAGCCGGCCCCAGAGCCGCGAGAGCAGCCGCCCGCAGAGCCCCTCCTCCGTGGTGTCGCTGGAGGACAGCGGCTCCCTCATCCACTGCTACCATGAGGCCAGCCGCGAGTGGAGGGTGCTGACACGCCTGCCCGAGGAGGCCAACGCCAAGGGCTGCGCCATGTGCGTCCTCCACAACTACCTCTTCCTGGCGGGGGGCATTGCGGCGGGGCCGGCGGGCAGCGAGCCCCGGGCCCGCCTCTCCGACAAGGTCTTCTGCTACAACCCCCTCACCGACACCTGGAGCCAGGTGCGCCCGCTGGCGCAGCCCCGCTCGCAGCTCAAGCTGCTGGCTCTGGACGGCTACCTCTATGCTGTGGGGGGCGAGTGCCTCTTCACCGTGGAGAAGTACGACCCGCGGGCTGACCGCTGGAGCCCCGTGGCGCCTCTGCCCAAGGGTGCCTTCGCCGTGGCTCACGAGGCCACCACCTGCAACGGGGAGATCTACGTCTCGGGGGGGTCCCTCTTCTACCGCCTGCTCAAGTACGACCCCAAGCGTGACGAGTGGCAGGAGTGCCCTTACAACAGCAGCCGCCGGCGCTCTGCTGACATGGTGGCCTTCAAGAACTTCATCTACCGCTTTGACGTCAGCAGCGGCCGCGGTGGAGAGCAGGGCCCGGGTGGGGGCACCAGCGGCGGCGTGGAAGTTTTCCGGTACAACACGGTGGCCAAACGCTGGAGCCAGTGTGCCAGCCTGCGGCCTAGCGGTGGCCCCGTCCAGCCCTTCCGCTGCGCCGCCTTGGGCAACACCATCTACTGCGTCAACCGGACCGGCACCCTCCGCTTCTGCTTAGCCCAGGATGGCGAGGTGGAGGCGGATGGCGGGCTCAAGGGCACCTTCGACGGAGAGCTTCTCAAAGCTCCCTTTGACGCCAAGGGCGTCCTCCTACCCTTCGTGCTTACCCTGCCGGAGAAGCTGGAGAAAGCAGGGGACCAGGAGGGCTCTCTCCCACTGTGAGGTGGCCAGCCTGGCTCTGGGCTGCCAAGCAGGGAGCTGGATTGCAGCTTCTGGGGGACCCATAAACTCCCTTCCACAGAGGGGACCCCCTCCAGCATGTCTGCAGAGAGAAGGGGCTCCCCTTTCCTCCTCTCCCCTCCCAAGGTGTTGGTCTGGAGCCGCTTGGTTGTTACTCGGTTGTACATGTAACTCTTTCACGTTTGCTGTGCTTTGCGCGAAAAGCTGAGCAAACAAAAGGAAAAGCTGCTATAAAGGATAATCTCTGGATTACATTTGTGCCAATTCCTGATGTCAGAAGAGTTCTGTACACCTGGATTCCTAAAAATTCCTGACGACAGTGTCATAATAAGATGTTAGTGTTGGCTGTGTGTGTGCACATAGTTGTAATCGGGGCTGGAGCCTTCTGCCATTTGTTTTCTTTCCTCCCCTGGATGATACCAAGGGACAAACACTGCTGGCAGCATAGCTTAGCTGTATTCGTTTTTGTGTTAAACCAACTGTTTCCTGTGTTAGGGAAGTACAGGAAGATTGTCTCAATCGCAGCCTTTCGTTGGTGGTGCAATAGATTGTTTGCGGAAGACATGGCACTGTGTGGTCCCAGGAATTTCAACCACAGATATTTAACAGATACCAGACTGAAAGGTTTTAAGCAACACAAATGTGTGCCACATGTTCATATTGTGAACATACAAAGATAAAAAAAATAAGGGGGCAAGCTACCTTTTTAAAATGTGGCATGTTATAGCAGAGATGAAATGTCGATATGTTCTTTATTTGAAAAAGGCAATGGTTTCTATATAAAAATACATTGTTTTATTACTTTTTTATCAGAGATTTTAAATTATAACAAAAGTGGACTAAAGCTGTTCGGACTGTAACAGATTGACATGAGCATGTATACCACTAGAGCTGGGGGAAATATTTTGTACTTCAACTGCTCTTTAATTAACTGCAGGTCGAGGAAAATTAACCTAAACCAAATGTAAATGCTTTGAAACCGTCTGTAGACAGCTTAAATGTTTCGCTCTGTGTTCAGTACCCTGTGACAAGAGGCTTTTCCAACTGGGTGCAAGACCATCAAAGGGGGACACGGAAAACAGGAATGTCCTACACATGTTGATTTTGTTGTGCACTGGCATGGTGTTATCTCCCTGTCTTTTGATTGAGAGACTGCTTTATTTATTCTGATTGATTGCTGTAATCGATAAGCCCTTGTCGACTGCAGAACATGCTGATGGCACACACTGTCATAGGATTACGCTGGTTGTGGAGCAGCATCCTAATGAGACACAGCCCGAGAGGGGTTCCTCCTGCCTGTGGAAAGTCGGAGCGTACCGTTTTTGTCACGTTACTCGGAACTGGAAAAGTGTAACCTGTCTACACAGACAAACTATCTTGAAAAGGGCACTTGCATTTATTTTATACACTTTATATATATAAAGCAAATCGATAGGAAGACAGAGCAAATGTTTTAGCTTTACAGTAAACCACTGAGAAACCTTTTCTGAAAAACAGAACCAATGTTTTTCCTATTAGTGATTCCGCCTGGAATTGGCATGGACTATGGAAGGGAATTCTTTATATTCAAAGTTCTAGTAGAGATGCATATTTTAGAGAGACATAGGAACCTTACATCAAAGAGCAGCAGATCTTTTTATGTTTTATTAAGATGTTTCCATTACCAGAACATTAGCATTCTTCTATGTTATTGCTAGTTCCAAAGGAAGGCAGCAGGCTCTGTCCTAAGAGACACCTTCACAGAGGGCAATAGTGAAGCTCATAGATACTTCTTTCTTCCCCTTCCCTTCTCTCCCCTTCCCTTTCTTTTTTCCTTTTTTTTTTTTTTTTTTTTTCCACAGCTGTCCTGCACAGAGGTTTTAACACAGCTGATCCAATTAGCCATCCTTTAGCAAACAGTGATTCGGTCCTAAAAGTTCTTAGCCAAGCGAGCCCATTCCCTAGTGAGCTAATTTAGGCATCACCCAGGTGGGAGCTGCAGGCCTGCTGTGTGATGTTTCTCCTGGCCTTAGTACAGGTTGGTGCAGTGGAATTTAATGCCACAGATGGCATATTCATCAGCCATTCACAAAGAAACTGTTTTTTTGTGTTTTTTTTTTTTTTTTCTTTTTTTCACTGAATGATGGACTTAATTGTCAGACAAGAATCCTTGGAAATATTGACTCAATGAAATTACAGCATTGTAGCTTGAAAAGGAAAGAAAAATGATGTATTTGCCTTCACCATCATTTTTTATGTTAGCTGTAGGAAGTATTTCAAGCTGGGTAGTGAAACACTTAGATGGGTTCTTAAAGGCATAAGCACTAGGCCAGATTTTGAATTAGTGGAGTCACCAGAAACACACAAGGAAATGTCAGTTTTATCTAACAGTACAATAAAATTTCCTAGTTAAAAATAATTTGTAGTATAGTTTTTATGCTACAGCATAGTGAGGAAGCAAGACAGCTTTTTCACTCCTATTAACTAATCATTAAGTAAGCATTTTCATTCCTGTTAATGCATGAAAATGCTGCTAAATGACTTTTGGGAGGTCTCCATGATTTGAGCTGCAAAAATATGCCACAGACTCTCAGGAAGGAATGAAATGTGTCCTTCCAAAATTTCTTGCTATATTCCGTGAAGAAATACTTCGGGGAATGATCTTTGCAGTATGAAGCATTCTACAAACCTGCCGTGGTTTGTATTTTTGCTAGTTACATCTTTAGCAGAGGTTGCATCAAGTGCCTACCCACTTCTGCTTGTTTACGCAGCGTGAGAGCAGAGCCTGGCCTCCATCAGGAGCTGTCCATTGAGGCTGTTTCCTCTGCGCCCTCTTTGCACGCTCACAGCCTGGGGACTAACAGCAGCACTGTGTTTGTGGCCACGTTTCCTACTTTCTGGCCTCCGTTTCCTTCCTGGTAAGCCTGAGGCAGGTTTGCTGTGAGTTTGTTTGCTTTTATTTTCCTGCCACTTGGATCTTCAGCGCAGCCAAAAAAAAATAGTACATGTGTACTAAAACCAGAATTTAGGCAGACTTCAGGCACTGAAGACCAAAATTATCATCCCAGAACTCTCCAGTTTAACTTAAACTGAGCAATCCGTCCCTTTGGCTTGCAGAGGTGCCGAGCACGCTCCTCTCCATGCATCCACCACTGCTTGTGTATGAGCAGCTGCGCACCTACCTAGCTGCTGCCTCAACTCCTTGGAAATGAGGTGATGTGATACCCAGGAGCCACCGTTGTAATATGTTTGCTTGTATGGTCCAAACTGAAGTGCTAGGCCACCCTCAAACTGTGTTTGCATATCTTTCGCTTTTAAACCAGTTGTTTTACGTAATTGCCTGAAGGCTACTGCATTTGCATGGGAACACGGAGACAGCGTTTGCTTTCTTAGCCTGCAGTGATTTCATCCACATCTCTAGAGGAGTGCAGGACCTCATGGAGTTCATCTCAGATCTGCAAATATTTACATATTTTGTATTATGCATTAATAGGCTAAAAATCTCGGAAATTATCCAGGTTGGTGAATTCAGCCCTCCATCCTCACTGAATGGTCCGAGACTAGGTGGAGAGACATATTCCTCTCTGCTATTCTCCATTAATCTCACAGACGCCTTCTTTACCTTTACCTTTACCAGGACATGTAGAATTTTTTTTTTTTTTTGTGCTTCTTCCTCCCTAGGGCACTCCTGTTTTCAAGGTCATCTGCCAAAAGATTTAGTCTTGAATTCCCTGGAGGGAATGCAGGCCTCCCACTTCATGTGTGCATAATCTCAAACCCGGATGACATTATTCTTCCAATACTAGAATATTGGACCGCATCCTATAGCTCTTTTCCAGGGACAAATCGCATACAAATCCTTCAGAAGCATGCACAGGCTCCTGCAGCCTGAGCTGTGGGTATTATGTCTGTATTTTGGTTTGCCATTCTGAAATGAGGGGCTGGATGCCCCGTACCAGCAGACCAAACAGGTAGTTTGGGTTCCTCTCCAGGGTGATGCTGTGGCAAAGAGGCATTGAGCTGCCTGACATGGAAATTCCTAGGGCTTTCGTCGCGTCTAAAACCAAATCCCTGCTTGAATAAAGAGACAAGCCGCCTTAGCAAATGCTAATAACAGATGGAAATGTACTATTTCCATCTATTAACTGGTTCTGTAAAAAGAATGTTAATTGCAGCAAAGCCATTTGTACAAATTCTGTTTACACTTGGAAAGCAAGTCAAAGGAATAATTGGCAAAAGAATGGCCCTATTTGATCAAAACAGGCACTGTTAAGCAACATGGGAAGGATGCTAATCATACCCTACTAAGGAACGAAATTGTGCAGTAGCGGATGTAAATTCTATCCCGAAAAAAAAAAAATAAAAAAATAAAATCTTTGTAAATCAGTACCTGGTAAAATTTAAAGTGATAAAAGAATAAATTATTCATATGAAAGCTGGAACTCTCCTGTGCTGTTTGGTTGCCTCTCAGTGCTGTATCCCGAGTTTTGCTATTCATGAGTGGCCTGTTGCTCTTCTTGCTTTGTGGTAGCCATCCCATTGACTGCTCCACAGATGGGATACCCTTTATTACCACAAAGCTTAACCGTGGTACTGGGGTGATTTGCTTTGTGTCCGACTGACATGTAGTGCTTTCTACTTGAATGAACCCAGAAGATTTAGAATTATCTTTCTCTGAGCTTTTATTTTTTTTTTTCAGTGGCATTACTCTTGGGAAACCTAAGAAAGCACAAGAAGGGAAATGGTAGTACCATTGAGCAGTTGTAGTAACAAGCATTTAATGATTTATTTCTGTGTGTGTCTGCCATTATTCGGCACCTCAGACTCACCCTGGGCTGAACAAGAGCGTCTCTGTGTAGCTGTTACCAGCATGATCCTAAGCACCACTGCAGCAAAGTGTGTTTTTATTTAAGTATATTTCTGGCTCAACTCCTACCCTGAGATAATTTAATGGAAGTTTGTAATAGTTCCGTAATTTGGTAGATTAATGGGACTATGCTGAATTTACATTACAGCTCCTAAAAGCAGAGATTGACACCCAAATTCAGTAAAATGGTGCGCTCAGAATATATAATGGCAGACTTTTCATTTGGTTTGGCCTAATGAATGCTGTTTTAAGAGCTGCTGGAATAAACCCATGAGTACGAGGAAGCAGCAGGCCATTTTGGAGGCTCTCTGAGCTCCATAAATTACTCAGTGGGAGGAAATGGGAGTGTGGGGCAGAGGGAGAGAGAGGGAGAAAAGATTTGGGAGACAAAACCACCTACTATATATTCAGTAGAAACAAATAAATAGCAGGGAAGGAAACCAGAGTGGTACTTGAGGCAGTGATGACTACATGACCAATCTTTTTCAACTGTTTGTTAAACAACCTGGGTTTTTACCTTTTCCATTATTATTAGTCTTTATCATTTTGCACCTGCAGTACATCTCAAACAACCACAGTGTTTAATAAGCTACTTTTTTTGCAGGAGTCTTGTGCTTTGCTTTTAAGTCTTAGTGGCTAAGCCTTTGATGAATTTGTGAAACTATAAAATAGCAATGCTGATGCTGCCACTTAAAACGGATTAACTAATGCAAATGCTTTAGACACTGCTCACTATTCAGGTGAATTACATGTGTAACTGATGTATTAACAGTTCATTTTTGAAGTATATATAGGTAAGGTCACTGTAAAACTTTTTATGTACTCCAACTTGTGCTGTAATTAAATAAATCCATACAAAAAGCTGATGCTCCCCCTTAGGGATTTCTGGGTAACTGGTGTTTCTTTGTCATCCATCCGATCAGAAAACAATATTGTATTTGTTCTTATTGTAAACCCAACAAAATTATGTGGGTTATCACAAAGGAAAGAACTTCAGGAAATGTTTCTAAGGCTATGCAAAACAAATTATTTTCATTTTGCCATATCCTGAATATTGCGAATGTGAAATATTCTGGGGTAAAAGCACTTTCTTAAGTTCAAGTTTGCATAAGCTCGAGTGCCGTTAATTTCTATTTCCTTTTCTGTTCTTTTTTTTTTTCCCTGCCAGGATGTTAAACTGTATTATTTATTTATGAACACTATATGTAGGTTTTCGCAGTGTGCTCTCCTGTGTTGTGTCACACATCAGGGTTTTTCCTAGAGCAGATTTACAGCAGTGTAAGTAAAAGCAGAAACAAACACAACCTGAATTCAGCATGTTGCCTCCTACGTGTTTTCTCATCAAATAGCTTGCTGAAATGAAGTCATACAACCTGTTTGAAAACTCCAAGATTCATAGGGAGTCTAGGTGGAGTTTGACCTGGTGTCATTCCCATCATTTCCTTAGCCACCCCTCCATGCCAGCTCCACCTATTGCAGCTTTCTTCCACTTTCTTCATAACAGCCAAATTTTGCTATGGTTAAACCAGGTAAGCCAGGAATTATAACCATTTTTATTTTATTTTATTTTTTTTTTTAGGTTGCCAGAAAACTTGTTTCATTCAGCCCCAGAGTTTAGTCTGATGTAATTTACTAAGTACCTATATTGTAAAAGAGAAGCTGCTGGTAGATTACGACTCAGGCAATCACTAATTTGAAAATGTCTTTTGTTTGTTTGTTAGTTTGTTTGTTTTAAACCTTCATTGTAACATATATTCATTAACTTGTCATTTTTTATTTTTCTGTGTGCTGTGAACTAGACATTAGGAAGCGTGGTGCCAATGAAATTATATCTTAAGTACTACTCTTCAGTTCATTAAACATTTGGCACCTGCATTCCTCGGGATGGTTAGCTCATGTGCTCTAGCTTTGGTTGTATTCACAGACTGGTAAATGATGTGGTGGGATCCAACAACTTGTGTCACATCACAGGATTAATTTTCCAGTTCTGAGTCACTGAAACCACCAGTTGTGGCACAAATAATTTGAGGTTCAAAGCCATCCTGATTTGGGTGCAGAGCATCCCCTGTTACCATCTGTGTCCAAGTACGATGCATGTTTTTAGCATGACTTGTGTCCATCTATTGTATTTCAAAAATCACAAAGTATGCTTCAAAAATCACAAAACCCTTGTATGAAAACATTCAGAGATGTGCAGTGTTGTATTCACCTGAAGGCAGAGTGGACTTGCTGAAAAGACAAATTGCTTCTGGTCCTAGGCTACGCAAGCGGTAGAGACACGTATACCTGGGAAGTCCTGTGACATACCAAGTAATTATCAAGACATACAAAACAACATCATCAAACGTGAGTTTACAACCTATGGACACTCTGGGTGGGGATAAAGGTAACTAAAAGTAGTGCCTGTTCCTACTGGGAAAATGCCTAGAAATAACCCGTGGTCCTGGTGCGGGGTTGTGTTGTCCAGGCACCTGTAAAGAGAAGAGAAAGAAGTCACAGCCTGCATATAACTGAGTGGCTAAAAGTAGGTCAGGCAGCATTTATTACTCAGATACGACAGTACCTGCAGGTTTGTTTTCGAAATGAGCATGAATAACATCTGCACCTCATAAATATCACCGGGAGCGACTCGGTGAGTGAGCTCTGCTGCCGAGGGAAGGGAGCAAGGCATGACACAACAGTGACACCTGCTTGACAGCTTACTCAGGCAGCAAAGAAGAACAGAAAGGAGCTGATGGAGAGCGAAGAGTATCTGGATGAAAGCTGAGCTGACAAGAAGCCCCCGGAAAGGAGGGAGGAAGTGATATATGCCTGTCAGCCTAACTGCTGGTCCCTCCATCACTGTGCTCTCTGATGGTGCACATGATGGTTCTCCATGAGCAAGGGAGCAGCTCACACATGGGGAGCTTTAAAGGTGATGTCTTCCTCCCTCCTCTGCGTTTTTTTTTTTTCTTTTTTTTTTTTTTTTACTTTCTGTTTCATGTTTCTTTCTTCCACCACTTTTTTTCCTCTACTTTTCCCCTCTTTTTTTCCCCCTTCTTTTTGCAGGTTGCTTGCATTTCTGTCTCTGCTTGCATATCCCAATAGGCTATATGGGGGTCTGTGACTGCGGAAAAATTACCTATTGGAAGCCAGTGGAACTCCTTTTCTTTTTCTCAGGAAGAACTTTCCTTCCTTAGCTTGCATTTTTCCCCCTTATTAAAGCTCTACATTTCCAGTTCAGGTGGAGAAGGCTTAATCCACCTGCTCCTGGGCAGAATGGTACAATAAAGCCAAGCTGCTTGCTTCTGAAGGAAAGCGAGTTGTAAGCAATTAAATTAGTCACAGTGCAGACTTAAGGCAGGAGTTTGACTCCTTTTGTTAAGCTCGGCTATTCTTTATTCACTGCAGACTGCAGTTACCGTTGGTTTAGCAGAGAAAAAGTAACTGCAGGATTAAAGTATTAAGCAAGCAGGAGGTCTCCGAGGAGCACAAACTGGTGCAGAATTAAGTTCATTCCCACACCTTCTAGAAACCGTTGTCTCAGTGGTCAGGGCCTAATTTACTGACAACTTGTTTGTGCATTGCAAGAGTAAGTTTACCCCCTCTCTCTCCACGTTTTTTTTTTTCCCTTCGCAGTTCTTTGCACATGTGAAAAATCATTGCAGAGTTTACAGGTAAAAAATATGCAGTGATTTCTACCCATTTTGCAGGAGTAAGTGAATCTGTCATCTGCAGCGATGGATCATACTTCTCTTCCATATTTTTCTAATTAAATAAGATGCTGGATCTTGATTAGAATCAGAAATAAAAGCTGAGATTGAGAGTTTATTAACTTTACGGAAATGAAATAAGACAATCAGTTTTTTGCCAATGCTGCCTGACTCTTTTTAGATCACAAAGAAATTCTAGGCAGGCAGAGAGTCTTCCTAAAAATATGATTTAAACAATTAGGAAAATCTCTCAGAATTATGCATGTCCATGAGAGATGTCCTGGATGGGAGCAGTGCTGTGCAGGAACTTCTACAGACTAATTAGAAAGGTTTCACTTCTTTCTTTTAACATTTTTTTCCTTTTCTAGTTCTGTGCTCCTGCATATCTTTTGGAAAAAAAAAAAAAAAAAAAAAAAAAAGACTCCAACTTCACAGTCAACTTAAATATGCTTTGTGATTGGATAGCATGCCTTGGAGGCACAGTACTCTATCACTCTCTACTAAAATAAAAATGAAGTGTCAAAATACAAATCGAGAAAAATGAGAGAAGCACCTGAATTCTTTCATATCTCTTTGTTAAGCACTACCTCAATTAACTATGTGTTATTTTAATGCAGATTTTGGCTATGTCCAACTCTGGTTTGCAGGTGTGATGGTTATGCATGTTAATTATCATATGTAATGTCTGGCTGAAAAGCCAGACAAGATTACGCTGTCTCTTACTCAGCTGGCCTTGATGTACTGAAGCCTGGGAGCACAGCCTGACATTCAGCTCAACCTGTGTGCTGGCATTGTTGGGTTCAGCTTCTCAAGCAGGCTGTCAGTGTGTAGGCATGTATCAGTGTAGTTATCAGTATATATGCCTAGAACATGCTTTTATCCCAGTCTAGAAAGAGGTATCGTGGGCAGGAAGGAGCAGAGGTTGCTCACCTGATACTTCCTTTTGTAAGCCATGACTGGAAGGGCACAGGGAACAGAAGTCCTTCTGGCTCCCTCTGCTTTCCTGACCAGACTGCCTGGCTTGATGCCAGCTGAAAGGAGTGAAGCTGTGTATTCCCTCTCCCAAGAACAAGAGAGGAACAGCAGCTCCGTTGTTCCTCGTTTGCAGATCTCCGGGGAGAGCAGAGTTCCAGGCTTCCTCTAACTCAAATTACAAGGTAGCCTCTGATTCCTGAGAGCCAAAAGAAGAGCTCAGATTACATGTGGTAAAAGAGAAGTTCTAAAGGAAGTTATTTTTGAAGGGGCAATGAAAAATCTGTATTTTCACTGGCTGCTTTTGATGTTGCTACTGTGTGTGAACCAGCTGGAATATCCTGTAGGTTTCCTCATCAGTCTCAGGGCTTCTCCTACACAGTTTAAATGTCAAGAGGTTGAGGCAATGTGCAATTCTATTTATTTATTTGAAGTTCACCAGCTCTCTGAAGCCACTAAAGAGGCAAATAGGCTTAGACAGTTGGTACAGGGACTACCTGCATGGTTGTGCCATTTCCAATGGCAATGGAGAAGGAAGGGAGTGCGAGGACTGAAAGGAGGCTTGATAGGAGCATTCTCGGCAAGAAGAAATCGTAGGTACAGATTACCTGGGAAACAGTTCCCTATTAAAGTTTTTTGTTTTTTTTTTTTTTTTTTTTTTTTTTTTTTACTCCTACATCTTCAGTCTAAAAAAGAAAAAGGCAGAAATCTGTATGAGCAATGACTGAGCAAAGGAGTTACAGTTTATTTCTATAGCTCTTACAATAGGAAATATGTGCAATGGGTTTTATTTCTGGTTCTGCCATGAACTTTCATTTATTGCTGAGGACAAATTTTTCAAGCTTCAGTTTTCCCTGAAAAGTGTGGGGGGGAGGAAAAAGGTGATTCATCCCATCAAGTGTTGGAAATAAATTCATTTTTTGCTTGAGTAAAGCACTATGGGAATATTGGGTACCACCGCAGAGCACATTACTTCATTGTCCCCCCCCCCCCCCCCCCCCCTTTTTTTTTTTTTACTATGTTTGCTCCATATGAACAGAATATGTTCTTCCTGTGGATCTGAACAAAATAAAAATAGTAGAGTGCAACTGTTCCTGCTTTGGTCCCTATTTGTGACCTTTTACAACATCCTTTGTCTCTGAAGCCAGGACCCCCCTGAGCTCTGAAAAGACAATGGGATGCCTGTCTCTGTTCGTGTTTAGATGGCTGTGGTGGAGGAACCAGGTGAGTTAATACATGGGAATAGATGGTTTGGGAATGGTAATACTGCTCCTATTCCTCTACCTTCACCTCTTGTGTATGTGTAGGAGGACACGTAGTCTGGAGAGAAGCGGAAAGAAAGTGAGGTTCTTTCTCTCAGTCTTCTCTCTTCCTCTTTTCTAAAGAGAAGTTCAATATTTCATAGTCTACATATAACTAAAGTTACCAATGTTCAAATCTTAACTTCTTTTTTTTATTATTATTAAGAAAAAACAAAACAACAACAACAACAAAAAGCAAAAACACTTTATGTTTTTAACATTTTGGGGCTAATTGTCTTTGTCTTAACTGCAACAGCCAAAACCACTGAGCAGTTCATTAGAGTCCATCATGTGAATTCAGACAGGTGGGACATCCATTTTCATTCTCTTCCAGATGAACTCCTATAATGGTAAAATATTGATGAAGGTTTGAAATGCTTCTTTTTATGGACTGTAGAGAATTCAGAATTCTGTCAGTAAAAATAAATAATAATAAAAAATAAATAAATACCCTAATATTTGGGTGAAAGAAACAACCAAATGCATTTCCTGGAAAGGTCTGCATTTTTATTAGATTTCATAGATCTTGTTAAGGGCTCCAAATCTGAATACTGAAAGTCAGCAGGCCTGTGCTAATTTGTGCTTCCCAAGAATCTGCTTGCTGGGTGACCTTTGCCAGCGTCTTTCCAGGTGCAGATGCAAGGACCTGATGCTGTAAGGATACCTAAAATGCAGTAGCTATCCCTATGCCTGGATTTTAAGAGCTTTTGTTGGGGTAGTTCACTGCATGGTCAGTTCCTGGTTCTGCTGGCCAGCTGGTAATTGCCACAGCACTTCTGGCTTAAAATTTCAAAACAAAATATGGAGCAACCCTGGCCAGTTCCCCTCAGCAACACGGGCAACTCTGTCCTCATCCAAGCTGGTTGTCAGGGTGCTTTTTCAAGGGACAACCTGGTAACTTACAGTGCTGCTTCCTGCAGTTCTGCTATAGATAGCTTCCCCTTCCTTCCTAACTTGGAAACTTTGAGGTCTCTAAGCTGGAAATCCTCTGCAGATGCTGAATTTATCAAGCAGCAAGTAACAGTTACTTCTGGGTGCTAAAGCGCCCTGTGTAGCCTGTGATGTTCACTATTGCAAGCTGGCTGGGAGGAGGGGAAAACCCATGAAAAGGGGTTGTAGAAAGAATCATTATTATCTTTTTCCCCTTATGTCCACTTTCTAGTGTTCTCCTGGGCTGATGGCACAGATAAAAATTAAAGCCAAGTATATTTAAGCTTAGCTATATTCTTTTGACTGTAAAAAGGTATTTTCCTGCAGGATGGGGCTACCAGAGACATGGAAAAGAGCTTGCTGATCCAAGCATGCAATTGTGGACATTACATACTTCAGGCTGATTATGGTTTCAGTAGAAATTCCATTTAAGAAAACACAGAGTGCAGGTAATTGGAAACAGCATCTGGCACAAGGATCTTCCAAAATTTTTCACTGGGCTTTGACTTTGTAAATAGAAAAGGCCTGTGGTTCTGCAGTAAAACTGTGGTTCTCCCAGTAAATTTCATAAAGGAAACAGAGACACTATTGTTTCCTCTCTCCCCATGTAGTTTTCTTTCCCTTTGTTTCTCTCTTTGATCTCAGAAAACTACAGGACAGCTCTTTTAATTAGGGGGCAGTAGGCAGAGATTTGTCTGCAGGGCAGTGTTTGTGTTGACAAACAGAGCTAAGCCCAAAGGTTCTGGTTTTCACCACATTTTTATTCTGTTTGGAAAAGCAGGACGCTTTTCACATGACCTTTTAAAGTTTATAGTTTTCTTTAAAGGATGCCTGCTTGTTTCTCTTTCTCTCTCTCTCTCTCTCATCTATATATACACTATACACAAAAGACACTTTTATTTCTCTTGTATTCCCTTGTGTTTTTTATGGGCACAGCACTGATGGCAATAGCTCACACTGTTACACACAAGAGCCATAGATTTCACATCTATGCCTGTTGTTAGGTAACAGGGATCTCATCAATTTCCTCAGACTGTGTTGCTTCTCACTTTACACAGTTCTTCCCTTTTCTCCTTCTACCCAGCTCCTCTTGCTACTATTTATAAAGTGCCAGATGTTAGCACAGTTGTAAGCTACCACATTTTCAGAAGAAATAATTTGTAATGTTTTATTTTACCGTAGTCACATGGACAACTTCCCAACTAAAGACAGGATTATTTGATTCACCCTGCAAAACACAACTTGTCAAAACTCTCTGTGGCTAAACTCCTACTCGCTCAGCATCTCCTAGGTGACTGTGACTACACATACTCCAACATATTTTAAAAAAAAATATCCCGTGGTTACAATTACTGGTTGAATTATGAGGATGATAGTGTGGTTTGATATCTAGCACAAAGAACTCCAAGAGACTGCTGGGACTACACTTCCTAACCCATCTCAAGAAGACACATGGGAGGCAGAATTTGAAGTGCTGGTTGCAACAGTTTAATTTAGCTTGTGTGTCTGACCAGTGCAAATATCTATGAGAAAAACAAAAACAAAAACAACAACAACAACAAAAAAAAAAACCATATATATTCAGAAGTATCCTGTGACAAAGAAATACTATTTTGAGTCTGTTGATGCATATTCCTATGACTGTTAAAAAATCAAGTTCTTCCAGAAGTAAATTACTCATTATGGAAGGAACAAAACTATTGCCTTACTACTAGTAGTTGGCATATAAATCTAAATGGAGCGAGCACTAGTAAAGCAAAAGACAGCTGAGACATGCATAAACATATGAACCCGTGGGTTTGATGACAAATAGTGAAGTGACACTGTCAGTGCAGGAGTGCTGCACATGCAGGAGGGATAATGATCTGTCACGGTAGATGAGACATGACTGCAGCATAAGCATTGAGGGAAGATAAGAAATGTGCTCAGACAGAAGGCCTGTTCCTACACCCAGCCTTCAGTTTCCTTTACCAGCACGGCTAACTGCTACTCTGCTACCTAACTCCTAGCACAAACAAAGCAGAGGCTAGAGAGTGACAGATGAAAGCTTTGGAGAGTGTCTGGGAGCGGTGCTCAGCTCCTGCTCAGATGCCTCCCCTGGGTCACATATTTGCCGTTGCTTATTGCACTTCCCTAAAATCACTTGCTGCATCAGAAGAAGATGCACCATTTGTATTTTGTGGCTTCAGATTGGGATGAGGAGGAACAATTGAAATGCTTGCAAAAATTTCTTGTGATGGGATATGAAGGACTTTGGAAGTGGGGATTTTGAAGGGACTGAGAAAGAAAAGGCAAGGTGGTGGGCTACAAAAGTAGGCACAAAATGGCTAAGAACTGAACTTCAAAGAAATGTGCTGAACAGTTGTGAGAAGAAAACAAATGTGTGGTAGGGACCTGCTGGCACAACATTCAAGGTGGAAACTGAATGTGTGGCACCTTTATGGATGGTTTCACTAATGTTTTATTTTTAACCGTTTCAAATATCTGAGGTATATATACATATATTTATTTGGATCCCCTGGCAAAACAGCGGTGTGTGACCTGTTTCAAGCTTATTCTAAATTCAGAAGCATTGGTGGCAGGTGGAAGTTGTTCGGGAGGAGGGTGTCAAACCTGTACTGTGTATGCCTCCAGTCTATCCAAAGTACTTAAATCCAGAGCTGAAGTGAATTACCAGACACCGCTCTGTGGCCACAGGCTCTGCTGCCACCAGGGCAATCTCTCCATCAGCCTGCCATGAGCCAGGGCAGGAGCTGCAGCCTGCTCTTGTGTCCCTCTTGTTCCTTATGGCTTCTTCTGAGTGCTTTGGGGTGCTGCTCCCAGCAGCTCCTGTGGCAGCAGCAGAGGGCAGGGAGTGCTGAGGGAAGAGGAGATAGGTTGTGGTGGTGGTGATGTTGGCTGTGGGAGCTTGTTTGGGTGGTTGACAAAAGCAGTACTCATGGTCCTTGTTATGGTTCTGGTCATGCCAACATCCTATTTGCAGGATGATGGTGGTGTCCTTCCTGGAAGAACTCTGATGCTACCTATATGTGTTGCTGAGGGGTGTGAAGGTTGGGTTTTACCTTGGGTGGGCTGGTGCTTCACTTAGATGGATGGCGGATGTGCTGTGGGATCTCAGGAGCTCTGTGGTCTTCAAACTGGAGACAGCTGATTGCAGGAATGGCCTGCTGTGGATGGAGTAAATTAAACTGGCAGAAGGTCGTTCTGCTTGTGTTATCAATTCCAGTCTGGGGAAAAGTTCAGTGCTATAATTAAGAAGAGAATGTTTTCTGCCAGGAAAGGCTGCGTTTCACTCAGGGAAGCTTCATGGTAGAGCTAACTGGGAAAGCAGGTATGGGCAAAATATTACAGCTTAAGGCACCAAAAAGCTTGGAAGTGTCAATACTCCAGATTATTTTTAAGAAATCCTGAAGGAGTCGCTGAGCATTTGACAGGAATGCATGTCCCTTTTCTCCCAGTGACTACTCTCCAAACTAGGCTATATATAGTTATATCCCTGTTACGGCCTATCGGATAGTTCATTATCCAAAGCCATATGCTGCCACTTGCAGAGAAAAGAGTGAGACAGTCATCTAGAAAACCTCTGGGACTGCTGTCTGTACAAAGGCCTTGTGATGATAGGAGTTCTCATTTCCCCATGTAGAGAAAAGGGATGAAACTGTTATTCCCTCACTTATATTACAGCTCTGACCACTTGTCTCTGACCCACAAGGCTCCCTCTCTGCATTTTGTGCAAAACATGATCCAAAAAGTAGGTTCTGGGTAAATGAGACCTTACAAGTGTGACAGGAGTATTTGGTGGACTTGGATGGCACATGGTGATCATGTACATTTAGATCTGTGCAATAGTGTTGTTAGGTTTTTGATGGTGCTCAAGGGGGCATTTAGGTTCTCAGGGCACTGATGAATTAGATCCACAATGACAGGTGTGCTACAGAGCAGGCAGTATCTTCCGATGAACACGAAATGTGAGTTTTTCTGAAATCCTGTCTCTCTTTGGAAGAGAAGTGCTCCAGCTTACTGGGATTGACAGTGGGGTTTTACCCCTTGTGTTAGCTGCCTAAAATCACTATTTGCAAATGCGAGACTGGCTCTGTTCTTTTAAAATCTGTGGCAGTTGTGCTCCATGCCCTTCTTTAGCAGTTTCATCACTGAGACCAGTCCTAGCACCTTCTGTATTCACCTCAAACCTGCAGGCTGAAGGCAGTCTCACCCCTCTTCAGGACAGCACCATGATGCTGAGAAATTCAGGACAAGAGAGAGGCGACGCGAGAAGGTGCTTGATGTTGCATCCTGCTACAGACAGGTCCAGACTTCTGGTCCCTGCTCTCGGTGTTGTTCAGTGGTTTATGCAGCACAGTTTTAATGCAAAAGGCATGAGTATCCTGGGGTCAGGGATGAAAACCATCTTCCCTTGCCTGGCTGTGGGCCATCAGCACTGCAGGCAGGGATGTCTCTTGCTGTCTCTGATCTCCTGGCACTTGCATTCCTCCCATTAAAGAGCCCGGTTGCTGCTGTGCATCTGTCTTGCTTAACAAGTGAAGTCAAAAGGAACCAATGCAGCATGATGCGCACGCAGGAGAGGAGGATTAGACTTATATTTAACTTTGCTATGCTAGTTTTACTTCAGTTTTAATTCACCCCAGCTTCTCCACTGGCTACCGTGGAGTTCCTCTGACATCTCATATGGGCTCAGCAGTGTGGCGAATCGAGCACATCATTGGGAGCTCAGCACAAGCATTATAGAAGCAGCTGTACTTATTATTTGTTCACACAGATCTCAACCCTCTCCTCTACTGAGTCCTTTCACAGCACTTTCTCTTGCTGTGTCAGTTTTGTGGTAAATGATATTGCTAATCTTTCAGGCTGGGCCTCTGTATACAAAATGCTTCCTCTTTGCTGACAACTTGCCTGCGAGGGATTTTGTGCTGCAGACCTTGGAAAAAAATAGAAAAAACAGAAGAGATAAGTGTTCATGTCCCCCTTTTGTCTGTGTGTGAAAGTGAGTGTGTGGAGTTCTGCCTGGGCAGTTGCACAAAAAGGCCTTTCTCTTTGCTCGCCCTTGAAGCTGAGTTTCCTCACTGTTCCCACTGTTCTTCTCGCTGGATAACATTCAAGGGACAAATTAGGGTAACCAAAAGTCCTCTGCTGTTCAAAGGGGTCGTTGCAACTTACATAAAATACATGGACTTCTTAAAACCATACCCAATTCCTCAAAGGGATTATTGTTCTGTCACATCATCTTTTTAATTTTTTTCCTGCATTTGAATAGCTTTAATAACTTTAAAGAGTACTGAATAGTAACATATACAAGAATGATTTTTCTTCCTAAATAGGTATAAAATATCATTAAACCTTGACTAGAATAACCTTTGTATCGGCAAGCTATTGTGCTTATGCTTAGGAGTACTAAAATAGTCATATTGGCGAAATGCTGTACCCAGCTGAGTCAATGGAAAGTGCAAATAATTATTTATATATATATTTTTAAAGTAAGGGGATCAGCTTTCACCCAGGCGTTCATTGGGGTTATTTTTTGGGGAAACTAAGCATATGCTCTAGGTGTCCCTTCCTGAGCCAGGGGGGTTGGACCAGATGACCTCCAGAGTTTCCCTGCATCCTTAACCGTTCTGTGGTTCTTCCAGGGACACATTGGTGTCATGTTTGCAAACAAACACTGAAAGATAAATACTCCAGGGAGAAAATCTCCTTTCGTGATCAGTAAATATACTTGAATTTCATCTTTTCTGGAGGACTTTGCTTTAACAGGTTAGGCCTAAATAAAATGCCTTGGCTTTACCTTTCATCTCTTTCAGAATGGCTTTGAAAACATGTAGGAAATTGCAGGATAGATTTGGTCAAGCTGACTGCAATTCTGTCAAGAGGAGGGAGCACAAAGAACTTAAACAAAGTAAATGTAAGTATTCCAAGGTGTACCAAGAGAGGACATAAAGTCTCTTAACCAGGGAGCAGCAAATCTAGGATATTAAGAAAAATGATGTGAATATGTTGGTAGATGCAGATGTTGCTTTTGCTGTCCCAGGTTATGACTGAAGTTATGCAGTTTTGGGGGAGATACATCTGAGCTTGCCTTGTACATGAAGTTCCAGGTGAGCAGCAAATAACTCATATGCTCTGAGACTTACAAAAACAAATATTCCACACCATGAGCTCAGGCTGCTGATCTGATTATACTATTCCCCTGAAGATCTTCAGACTCTGAGTTTTCTTCCTGGAGTTCACCAGAACAATGTTAATCTCCTGGACATAATGAAGGGACATTTTTCTTGCATCCCATTCCCAGACTGTTTAGGCAATGTAGGGTTTATATTTTTTAAGTTGTTGATGTAATATAATGTTTCATGTCAACTTTCTGGACAAGGTCCTGGACACCTTATGTCTGCCTGTTTTAACCATTTGGTCTGTCTCATATTTGTCCCTGTCTTGTAGTAATAAGCATACCAGTTTCCTCCTGTTTCCTTTTCAGATTTTACCTTCTGCATCATCCACACAGAGGGTGTCTGTGGCTTTTTTCCATATGTCGTTGCTGGCAATAAAAATGAGGTTCATGACAGCAAGGAGGAGTCTGCTCTTCACAGCTGTTTTATCACAGAGAATGTAACAGAATGCATTTTCTTTCTGATCTTCTTTTCTGGAGATGGAATTGTGCAGTGAAAAGATATTGTAAAAAGCAAGAGGTCTGAAATCAGATCCAAAAGCCTGTGGACTGTCCCTAAGCAGAGACAAAGCGAGATATTTCCCTCAAAGCTTAAGCAAAAGTAATGAATGGCACAAAATGCTGCTCTTGCAGATGAGAAATTGAATGTGAAATGCCATAAGAAAAATCTGAACAGCAGCATTATTTGTAAAATGGAGATTAATTTAACTCCTCTGCTTGGCAGGGGTGAGGCCAGCTGAAATACTGCACCTACTTTCAGGCATTGTCATTAGCTGGAAATGTGGACCCACCAGAGAGAATCTAGAGGGCAGAAAAATGAGTAAGAGGATTAAGAAATGAGGGAAGTTTCAGAGCACAGGGTATGTTTAGTCTAGAAAATGAAACTTTTAGTCAGGAAAACGAAAAGTTTTCCATTATGTACAAGGTTGCTATTGAAGAAGATAAAGATCAGTTGTTCTCATTGTTTCATTTGGAGGTGCAAAAAGAAATCAGATTTATTTCTGCTTACTCTGCAGCTAAAAAGACTCAGGCTGGATACCGTGGAAAGTATGCTGAAGTATCCTATCAGGATACCTAAGGGTGCATAACATCCTCATTTCTTTATTAGTTCGTTACTATTAATCTCAGTGGCTAAAAGGTGTTTTGGATCCACTAACTCATCATGTCGTAAGTTTTTGAAGTAACTTCAGGCCACACAAGTCTGCAGAGTAGTTCCTGGATAACTTGAACAAAGAAGCCATATTCCTAATGATATGTGCTTCTAATTATCTGGAGAGCATTGTCCAAGTGGCTCACCCTTTCACAGTTAATTTTCATGCTGAGATTTGGAGAAAGCTAGACATGTTATAATCAAGGAAAAAAGAGTTTTGGAAAATCAAAAACTCCTACGGGAGTTAATAATGCAAACATGGGAAATAATTAATTGATTAAATGGTTAGTGAAAATAATGTCTGAAGATGCTGTGGGGAGAAGAAACAGTTGCAGGCATGTGGCAAAGTGACCTCAGCAAAGCTAGGCATGCAGGTGATGAAAGAAAATCTTCCTGACAGAGATCTCTGAAAGAGATGGATGAAAATGGGAGAGTGGGCAGATTAAAGTAGTGGCAGATGACGTGTAGGAGGCAGCAAAGAAAAGCTGAAAAATACATGGGATGAAGTAATAGTTTTCCTTCCCACTTCTTTAAATTACTGGATAGGAGGTGGGATCCTGGTTTGAAAGAACTGTAAAGAAAACAGAAAATGTTCTTCAGCCTGGAGGTGCCCTACACAGCTCTGAGGAAGACTTAGTGTCATCAGAAACTACTGCCTCTTTCCATGCATGCCTATTCAGGTGAACTTTCCAATTTTAAACACCACAAATACTCAGTGATATCCGAACCTCATATTCCTTCTCCTGTACCAACCCGTATGGACATAGAAAAGAGGAAAGTCTGGTCTGTTTTGGTTTCTTTGCTCCTGTTGCATCCTGAATTTGCATTGTAATTATTCCATTCCTTCATATTAATTTTGTCAGTTCTGTTACTGAATATGTTTCTCCCTTGCTTACAGGCTTCCAAGTTTATTGGTGACCTTGCCTAAATGTGCACAGGCTACTTGATCATTGTACTACTTCTGAGGTGCGTATCTCTTATCCTAGCCTCACTTGAAATACTAATATTGCTTACAGGTTTTTCATTCTCAGCAAGTGCTACATTTTTTAAATCCACCAGTGTCTGGGCTTACCGTATATATATATATATATATATATATATACACACTCACTAGCTGTATACACACACACAAATAAAATAAACAGGGTTATGTCTGTCATGGCTGTTCCCTAAAATAGCATGGCCACGTCTGCACTATAAAACTCTCTGCGCTACCAGAAAATGAGGACCACATCCAAACCTGCATGGGCAATGCTTCCTTGCTCATGCTGAAAACCACTTGTACTCAGGAACTGTTTGGGAAAGTAATGTGTCCTAGTCCAAATGGGTGCCAAGGAGCACTCTAACATTGTAAGAGTACTGATGACTGAGTTACCATGCCTGGGAATCTCCTGTTTGCTTCACAAGTAGCCACTGATTTCTGCCTTCAGAAGTTGCTCTTGGGGAAGGCTGGCTCTCCAGGGTCTGGTCCAGACAGACGTAAACAGGGTAGCAATTCAGCCAGCCTTGGTCTGGCTGCTGTTCATTTTGGCACAAGCAAGTAGAAGATGTCTGGCCTGCCCAGGTTGTCTTCACCTAAAATGGCTGGTGGCCCCTACCACACATGTTGCTGTGCAGATCTGATATGAAAAATGCATTTTCTCACAAGCTGCTTAATGTCAGAAGCTTGATTTTTCATCAGAACAGAAACAGACAATAGAACATACAAAATTTTGTGGGGGGCAGTTTATGGTATTGTCAAATCATCCTGTGAAAACCTTTTACTTGAAAAATTAGCTTAAGGGTCAAGGTTTATGTTCACTCCTGTATGAGGTTTACTGTGTTAATAATCCCCCACCCCACATTTTCCTAATTTCCAAAAAAAAAAACCTTTGAAGTTTTTGCAGTTAACACTTTCTGACTTTGTAACCCTAGGCTTAAAAGTTTAAGTTAAAAGCTGAAATTCTGTCACTTCAGTGGGAGACTCACAAAAGAGAATCAGATGTTTTCAGATAGACTGTTGTAAAGTTGGCTTGCAAATCTGCTGAACCTGAGGAGAGAAAACCATGTGACTTCAATTAGAACAAAGGCTACTGCATGTGCTTTTAAATAAAAAATTAAGGAAGTGTGTCTCCTCTGAGAAGTAGGTACAAGGGCCCTTTTGCCCACCTGTAAGACCTCTGCAACTTTGATATCTGTGTCTGAACTACTTGCCCTAGACCAACCAATTTTCAACATTTATGTCCAAAGGGGATGAATTGCTTTTGTGAAGTGCCTTTCTGCACTGGCAGTAAAGGTAGCCCATGGTATTGAGTTCAGGTAGGGATTACCTTTATAGTAGTAGTAGGCTATTTTCACGTTGTAGGGAAAGGAACTAGCAAGGTGGCAAATCACCACCTGGGATCACCTGTGAATGGACTAAATGAACAACAGTTGTGGGCTAAAGTGAATATGAACCCAAATAATGTCCTGGATCAGTGGTAATGGCACTGGCTGTGCATTTTTGCTTCTTGTCCCCTTCTCTTGTTTTATGTCAAGATCAACATTTTCCACAGGAGTTGATCTATGAAGAAAAGGCTATGCAGGGAAGCTGATGCATTTCTGCAAGAGGCTAGGTGCCTGTAGCTGAAAGGCCTCCAAGGACTATTGCTTGTGGGGAACACATTTTCCCAAGGAATGCTGGCATTGCTGTTGTCAGGACCAACAGGTAGGAATTACATGATACTCCTTGTATTGTGTAATTTTGTTGATGTCCCCCCATGTGGGTGTGTAAAACCTTAGTCCTATGTGGTCAGAAACAGATATATAAACTTTTCTGTATTTTGTTGGCAAAATACAGAAAACTTTTTTTTTTCTTTTTTTTTTTTTTTTTTTTTTTTTAAGGACTTTGGTTTTTGTAGGTGCTAGTCTCCTTATGAATCGAGTTCCCAACGCAGCTCGAGCTCGGTTTGCAGTCCTGCTATTTCAAACTGCTTTTTGCCTTATTTCTCTGGAAATTCAGCTGCTCAGTGTGGACCCGACGGTGCGAGCTCAGTTCTTCTTGCCTTACGGCACCATCTAGTGGGCATCAGCTTGCACTGAGCAGCAACAAAACCGACTTTATTTCTGTTGCTTTGGCAAACAGAAAACATTAAAGGAGCTGATATGAAGATCCTTACGGAGCTTAATAATCGCAAGCAAAATCATTCTGTTCATTCATCTCCTGCTGATGTTTTGTCATTTGGTTTCTGCCTCTCTTTCTATAGACGTTATTTTGCATTCTGTGCCAAAGCATTTTCATGACATAGTGGAAGCACATCTCAATCCTACAAAAACAAAACAACAAAAAACAACCAAAATGAAACAAACAAAAATGTCCATTCATTCTGTACTCCTGTATTTCTTTGGTTGTTTTACAGGAATGGCTGCAATATTTCACTGAGTACTCCACAATCCTTGGTAAACGATTCCAGGATGTCAGTATTACTCTGTAAAGTAATCCATACACTAAGAGGCTTATTGGGTAACCTTGAAAATAGGAGGCATTCCAGCACTATTAAAAGGTCTGTCGGAGCCAAACATTTTAAACCTGTATTTTATCTTGAGAGAACTGCTTATATGCCTGATTGTTAAGACAGTAACCACGTTCAGATAGCACTGTAGGCACTGTTATGAACCGTTCATTGTATATTAGGAAAAGAAAATAAAGTGGCTTGAGAAATGGAAAAGGTTTTAGGACTATTGCAAAGTTACTTTTGTAAAAGACTTTTTTTTTTTTTTTTTTTTTTTTTTTTTTTCCTCCTAGTACATCTGTCAAATGAGTTCAGATAACCAAATTTGGGTTTCTATTGCACTTTAGCTCAGTGTAACCCGAGGGAGTAAGATGGATAGCTAGACAGAACATATGGCCCTAGCTGTATAAAAAATTGCTTTAAAAAAAAAAATAGAAAGGAAAAGAAAGAAGGAAATAGCTAAACTATCTGGTAAGGATAAAGTTGTTTTCTCTGGCAAATGTATTTTACAGAACTAGCTATTTTCAAGAGAGTGTCTGTAAGTGTCTGTGGCTCCCAGTGTTTCAATTTAAAAAAAACCCTGCTGAAAGCAATTTCTGAAGAGTTTCTGTGCTTTTTATACATTCAGAGGGAATCACAAGGGGTGGAGACTGAGTATTCCTGAATTTGTTTAACAGGGTGATTTCACAAAAAGTTATTTTGCAAATGGTGGTTTGATTATTTTCATTAAACTGTATAGCAGGGTTATTTAAACACACTGCATGAAATCCCTAAGGAAGAGATATTGCAAGACAAATGAGTGTCTGACTTAAATAAAAAGAGCATTGTTGGGAAAGAAACCTTTTTTTAAACTTTGACTGTTGAACCATGATCTTGCTATTCTCTTCACTTTTTCCTTTGTGCATTTTTTTTTCTAATTTAGTGGGGGGGAAAAAAAGGACAAGTGATTTAGTGTCTGGAAGTCTTTCCATGCATTAAAAATCTGACTCTTCAGTTTACTGCTTATAAAAGAGAAAGGAGAAACGTCTCTTTATATAAAGGAGAAACATGTGAGTGTGTGTGTGTGTGTGTAAGAGTGATTGACCGATGACATATCCTTTTTTCTTATTGACACCATATCCATTTATCCATCAGTTTTCAGCCTCTTTTTAGCTTTTTTTTTTTTTTTTTTTTTTTTTTTTTCCTTTTCTCCTTCTACACCAGACATCCCTTTTGCAGAATACTTACATTTCTCTCTTTTGATAGACTGTCATTTTACACTGTCTCAGGAGTCATGTAGAGATTGGGCCAGAACTTTGTGCAAATCCTATGCTCATTGGCGTGAAGTTCTCTCTCTCCCTCTCTCTCTCTCTCTCTCTCTCATATTCTGTGTTTCTCAGTTTGTAAGGGCTAAAAAAGTTTCTGAAATAAATGATCCTGGAAAAAATGACTTTCAGAATAAATGATCTGAAACGCAGTGCTGGAGTTACAGCAGCTGGAATGGTCCCATAAGAGCTATTACACTGTCCAAAAATTGTCCTAGTTCAGCTCCCGAGGAAAGGTGTGAAGGGCTGACAGAGGTGAATGATGATAATGTTTTCAGGGAATAGATCTTACTTGAGAGACAGCCTTTGTACTGCAGATATATTCCATTCTTAGACTAAACAGAAAATATTTTTTTCACTATAGGGTAATTTCTGAGTTTCAGAAAAAGTATTCAAATTGAGACAGTACTGATACTCATGATAAATAGAATTCCTTCAAATGCCCAAGTGGAGGCTCAAGTCCTCGCCTTAATCTTTGTATTCTCTCTCTTATTTGATTGCTGTGTGAATATTCAAATTTTAGAGAAGCTGGGCATGGTGTCAAAAACAGCCATTTGGAGAAGGGAGATTTAGTCTCTTTTTAATTCCATGCAACAGTTAATGTCAAAGAGGAGGAGTGGCAGCAGAGGAGACAGAGATGCGCCCAAACAGCATGGGGCTGAGGGGTAGATGCATGGAAGGGTGCTAAGCCTTGAGACTCATGGCCAAGTGCCATAGATTTCTCCTCTCACAGCTCAGAGAGGAGACAGCTCGGTTGTCTCAGAAGATACCTTTGCATAAAGGTCTTCTGCTTCCGTCATTCCGACCTTGAACTCAGGCCTGGTGAGCCAGTAGCAGTAACAGCTACAAGGCTGTTGGGAGCAGCTACGCAACCAGCCACCTGGCTGGTATGTGCCTGGTTTCTCACCTCATCCTCCAGCTAGGCAATGCAGGTGGGGCCCTACATCCAGGACTAATCTGCCGTCTTGTGCTTTCCCAGCATGAAAGGGGAGCCAGTGAAGAGTATAACCCAGGTATTTATAAACAATGGAAATATATCTTCAGCATGGCCTGAAACACTTCCTTGGACCTGAGAAGTCTTTTCTAATAATTCCATATCCCTGGAGGTAAAGGTAAGTCAATTCGGTACAGATGTTTTGCAACAGAAAAAAAAACATCTGAAATTTCCCAAGCCAGGTCCTTGAGTGGGCCCATGTCCTGGCTGACCCAGCCTTGGCCTGTCTCTGTCCCAGGGAGTTGCCCAGTGCCCAGAGCTGGAGCTGCACTGGTGCCCCCAGCTGCCATGGAGATGGGGCTTGGTGCCAGGCCCTGCCTGGCTGCCCCAGGGAGCCACATTTCCTGGCAGATAATCATAAATAACAGAATGGTTGAGGTGGGAAAGAATCTCTGGACCACCCTTACCGGAAATAAACTTTTCTTTGTGTATAAACAGGCTGTCATTCATTTCAGTTTGTGTTCATTGCCTCTTGTTCTATCACCAGACACCACCGGAAAGAGCCTGGCTCCATCTTCTTTACACCTTCCCTTCAGGTATTTATACATATTCATATGATCCCCCTGAGATTTCTTTTCTGCAGGCTGAACAGTCCCAGCTCCCTCAGCCTCTCCTCATTTGTCAATTCCTTAATCATCTTCATGGCATTTCACTGGAAATGTTTATGTATGCAAACTTTAATAATGTACATAACAATTAATCCAAGGTTGGCAAATGAAATATTAATCAGTAGTCTTGTAAATGGAGGGAAAGATTATCAAGTCATGAAACTACCTTGAGTGTTTAAAGAAATCTGAGATGATTCTGAATATTATGAAATGTAAACACCTTATATAAGACAGTTACTATTAAAATTCTTTCCTGGAGGGAGTTGTTGATCTTTGGTGTTGATCTTTAACTGTAATGTATCTACCTAGAAAGACGTCATTGTACTTGGCTCCTCTTCTGATATCTTTTATGTGCACTCTGATTTGTCTTACCTTCTTACTTAGTTGTTGTTTCCTAGTCATTTCTTTCAACAGATTACATTCACCAAAAATATTTATTAGCTTCTGGAATACAAACCAATTCTTTGATGTTTTCCTCTTTAAGATTCCTCGGTGCATATTTTACAAATGTTATCTTAACTTAAGAATGACCAAAATTCAGAGGTACATCTACTTTCCTCTCCCTGACTGTAGCAAATAGCAGGTACTTAGGAAGAATTCAAAGACCAAGGCAAACAGATGTGTTGTGCTGCTTGCCAGAAAATTGTTCTTCCTCTTTTTTCCAATTGCAGGTTAAGGGATCCTTGAGAGGATCATGGTACCTCTGCAGCTATGTGTTCAGGAGGGCTGGATGTAGAGGGCTATTTTCAGGACCAGCATCAGCCCACTGTGTTCCAGGTGTCACTGAGGTCCCTCAACAGGACATGTGACTGCCTGTAGATTGAGGGATGGCACAACCAGTTATGCTGGTAAGCCCTATGTAACCCTGATGATTCTGTGTCTTGGTGAGTGGTGAAAGACAGTAGCATTTTCCTGGTCATCCTCTCATCTCCTTGTCTGGCATCAATAACAGAAGACCTCCTTTTTCTCTTGCTTATTGAAGATTATTAAGGAGGGAGGGAGTTGGGGGTGTGTGGGGGGAAGAGCAAAAAGTGATAATGAGCAAGGCCTACTGTGAGGCAGAAGTCCAAATATTGAAACAGCTGTTCTATATTACTGGGGCTTTAATGGACTATCTCCATGTGTTTCGCATTATGCATAATTATTTTCCAGGGCATGCGACACACTAGGAAATTTCTGCCATACTTCCATTGGAAAAGGTGTGACACTGCACACGTCCTTTCTATTAGAAAGGACATATATGTGCAGTGATTTGCTCTCTTTTCAGTGCCATATTTTTTAAAAAACAGGAATGGAGGCATTATTTCTGTACCAGATTTATTGTGTGTGAGTTTAAAACACAGTAGATCAGAGATCCACAAAAACCCTGGCCTCACTTGTTGCCCATTTAAACTCATGAAGTCCAGAAGACAGTTCTTACTTTCCCTTCCACATACCTTTGTTTGTTGGCTCCTTTCATGATTCCTCTGAAGAAATGACCTTCCAAGCTGTCAGCCAGACTTTCAGCCAGAAGCTGTCACAGTCATTGTTACACTCTTTACACATTTACTCTCACTGCATTAAGATTAAACAGGAAACAAATATCTACAAAGCACAGTATACTGTCTTTCTGTATGCACACAGCTAAAGTTCAAGTTTGGGCTTTTGTATCGCAGTACAGGAATGCAATGCAGTCTTGCTCAGTTAGTATCCCCCAGGAAGCTTCTGAAAAGATCATAACCCTAAGGTGTACTTTTGACATGGTTCCTCTTTCTACAAGTTTCTTCTTTCTTCAGATTTTTTTTTTTCTTTTAATGTGCTACTGCAAACTATTTTTTCCATTGCTTAAAGTTTATCATGACCTATGTCTTTGCCTCATCTCCAATTGATTTTCCAAAGGTCAACATATAATGCAAACTTTTTTGTTATTTCATTGCCTACTTCTAATATTGTCTAATCAATCACTCTATTTCCTCCCTTGTCTGGAAAATGACAATTATAAACATCCTAAAGCAAACCTTTTTCTTCTTCTTCAGTCCTTTCCAACATTTCACAGAATACCTGACTACTGCGTGCTAGTGGGCTGCACCAGCATCATAGTCAGAAACAGATATTCTGTCCAGCAGTTGCAGTGGGAAGGTGAAGTGGTGTTCACACCCTCAGAAAATACCTAGCTGCTGATCAGTACTATGTCTGGTACTCCTTTATCTGCCTCTATCCCTATATTCTCTATTTCACAGAATCACAGAATGATTGAGGCTGGAAGGAACCCCTGCAGGTCATCTGGCTCAACTAAAAGCCCTGCTTAAGCAGGGACATCCAGAGCAGGTTGCCAAGGACCATGTCCAGGTGGCTTATGAAGATCTTTAATAACACCACAACCTCTCTGGGCAACCTGTGCCAGTGCTCCATCACCTGCACAGCACAGAAGTGTTGCCTGATGTCCAGATGGAACCTCCTGTGTTCCAGTTTCTGCCCATTGCCTCTTGTCGTAGTGCTGGGCACTACTGAAGAGAGCCCAGCTCTGTCTTCATTGTATCCTCCCTTCAGATATTTATATATATTGATGAGATCCTCACTGAGCCTCCTCTTCTCTAGGCTAAAAAGTCCCAGCTCTCTCAGCCTTTCCTCATAGGAGAGGTGTTCCAATCTCTTGATCATCTCTGTGGCCCTGTGTTGGACTCTTTCCAGTATGTCCATGTCTGTCTTGCACTTGGGGGGTCCAGAACAGGAAACAGTACTCCAGGTGTGGCCTCACCAGTGCTAATAGAGTGGGTTTTATTCTGTAAACACTTTGGTGAATACTTTCTATTATTGAGGCATTCCCAACCCCTAATAAGTGGCCCTAGTATAGGTGCATGAGGACCTTCACAGGAAAAAAAAATACTGTTTTTTGTTTTATTTTTTTCCTTTAAAAAAAATTAACTGAGAAGCCAACAAATACTACTGGATGGAAGGCAATACTAGGTAAAATTCCAATTCAAGAAAAAAAAGTACAACTTTTTGACAGCAAGTATGATTAAATGTTGGAGCAATGTACAAGGAACAGGGAAGAATTAATCTCTGTACATATCCAAATGAAGACAGATTTCCTTTTATAGAAAATGTGCTTCAGCCCATTTTATTAATTTCATGATGTCACTGTACCAAAGTAGCAAACATAACTGAATAGACCGTGAGGTATAAATAAGATGGCCATGATGATTCTTCTGGTCTCAAACTTTATCTTTCCACTGAAGAGTTCCCATGCAGTGGAAACTGAACAGCTAATTTGTGTCCCTTTCTCAGGGAGAAGGCAAGTATCTGTCACTCCCTGAGGTGTCCTAAGCAATCCCAGTGGTTGCTGCCATGTTATGATGTTGCTGTTGTTGTTGTCTTCTTGTAAATGCCCAGACATCTTGACGACTGCACTCAGCTTGAGATATTTTCCTCTCCTCCTCTGCTGTAGTATTTGTGTCACTTGGGGAACGCTGCCAGTGGATTGGATCAGGTACAAGCATAACCAGGCAGGCCACTGAGGCAGGGAAGGAGAACAGCTGTCCTGAGCATTCAAAGCTTTACATTCTCTGCAGCTCTGGTGTGATCAGGGCCTCAAGATATTTATTAAGCTGGAAGAAGGCCCTTTTTGGTCTTGCAGGTCACAGAATCTGCTTACCTATTATTTAGATACTTTACAGTAGAATCCAGAGTGGTACCTAATGCTGCCTTATTGCAATAGAAATTCAAGAACAAAATAGGTTTTATGCTGCCTGTGGAGAATAAAATATACTGCCATCTCTGTAATACTATTAAGCTATTTGTATATCTGAAGTCTACAATAATGCACAAATGATTTGATTCAGATATCGGTAAGGTAGGAGCCAAAATATATATACATCTATCTGTAAAAGTTCTTTAGTCAGCAATGTAAATATTGCCTTGTAATAAAAATATAGTTGCAGAAGAATACTCAGCAAGCCTAGGACACAAAACAAGACATTGTTTAGATGACCTATGGAGAAAACTAAACATAATAAAATATGAATAACTTGTATAAATTGCATTTGAAAGTGAGGAGTGTTAGTGTGGGAAAACTGACTTACCTTTACTTGGGTAAAAACACTCTTTGAAGTCAAATAATTCTTTAACTTGAGGATGAAGGATGCTGGTGTCAACTACACTGGGTGACTGACTTATTGACAACTGAATGCTAGAGTGTGAGAAGAGTAAATTAACAACTAAATGGCATGGGCAAAGAATTCAGCAAAACCTCCCATCAGGAACACTTTTAGCTGTGTAATGACTGAGGAGTGGTAATAGTAATGGTGAGAGCTGGTAAGTGCCAAATGTATCTTAGTTTGAAGCACTAGCAGGACTGCAGCACTGCTCTTGAAGACCCAGAGATGAAACTGCAGGGTGGTTGGAGAAGGATCAATGAGACTCATTGGCACTTCTTCAAAGCAGGGGCTTCTTCCCTTGTTGTCACTAAAAATGCCAAATTCTCTCTTTAAAAATATTGTAAATTGGGAGCCTTACTTGGACCAACAATCTCAGAGTACTTATTGTTGTACCTATTTGTGTTGAACTCAATCCTTTCATTTATAACTTCCAGAACTCATATAACTTACAAATTCCTTCAGAGAATTCCAGCAGTAGCAAAGAACGGGAATTACAGGGTACAGCTGCTATCATTCCTAAATAAAATTGTTCCCAGGCTGCATTTCCAATAGTTCTTGCCTGTTTACAGTGAAATCCTGTTCAGATTTCCACTGTATCATTCCTTTAAGCAGCTGTGCATGTGAGCAATTTAGTCCTGGAACCAAATAATATCATGTTTTCTAATGAGAATTACCTGCTGCCAGGCATATACTGAAGGCTTACAGCTCTAGAAGGCATTTACATGCATATGTAAGTCAGATAGTGTATCATGTGTGGCAGAGGCCACATACTGCATAGCTACATGCTTTCGGTGACACTAACTGATGGACATGTCACACAAAGTTCAGTAACTCTAAATAGCAGGATATGCCTGAATGCGATACCATTAGATGTGTTCACACGTGCTCTCACATTGGACTCGTCATGCAGGTGACCTGCCGTGTGATCTGTTACGTACTTGGTTCCTTCTCCCATTTTCCCTGTGAAGCAGGAGCAGATAATTTCCATGTTATCTGCGTGAAGGTATGTGGAATGGGAAAATGTTTTTTCTCAGTAAGGTGATGTGACCTTGTCAAATGGGATGAGGAGGAAAAGAGGAGGGCCAAGCAGAGACAAAAAACCTGTCTGACTAACAATGACAAAGTCATTGACCAGTAACAAACCTGGTTTGTGGCACTCCTTAGAGAAGGGTAGTGGGGTGGAGAACATTTATTCCAGCAACACGATCTGATGGAGGAGCTCCTAAAATCAGGATGATGAGAAAAGGTGGTCAATAAACAAACATAGAGACACAGACCTGACAAACAGTGATGGAGACTGTGAGAAGAAACAAAACTTGCCAGTCACACTGACTAAAGGGCTATCCCAGAAAGGCTAACCTGGATTTGCAACTGATAAGATTGTAAACTGGGGAAATATGGGGAATTGTGGGGGGATCCTGAGTGCTGGATGGGAGGGTAGGATCTGGTAGAACTGTGCAAACTGATGAAGGAGTGTTTAGGGGGAAGGGAATGGGGAGGCAACAAAAGAGGAAAGAGACAGATACAGGTGTTAAAGGGGCCTGTTGTGTATAAGCATGCTTGTCTGACTGTGCCCTGTGCCTTATCATGGCTGTCTGTCCTATTTTCTTTATACCCCTTTTAAAATGTCTCTCTGTGCAACCTCACTCTCCATCCTGTGTGTGTGAGTGACCCCCAGCTACTGGGGGGACCAGTGTGAGTGAATTTGGTGCCAGCTGCTGGAGCCAGCAAGGCCCCAGAGCCAGTGACTGGAACCAGTGGGGGTATTTAACCTCCATCCACTAGGCTACAAATGGTGTGTGTCCCCAAACCAGCTACTGGGGGAAACAACTGGGTGCCTGGGGGCAGGGCTGTGGGTGACAGCCTGTGTGCCTGGTGCCAAGTATCTTTATCTTCCCCAAAATGAGTGTGTGTGGGATGTGCATGTGTCATTTGCTGGCAAACTCTAGGATGGACTCAACAGGCCCTGGGTCCAGGCAGGGGTATCAGGTGGGTGGAGGACACTCAGATTAGTTGATAAAGGTTGGGGTTGCTACAGCAGATACCTGGAGAACATTTCACTAGGTGTTGTGTGATACTAGAATAAAGGTACCAGGGTAAGACATAATCACTATCTTATCTCTGTACCTGGTTGAAAAATAGGTTGTAAAGGTAAATGGAGAAAGAGCTGCTTACATGCTGCTAGTGGGGTCTCCCACAGTTAGTTAGCTTGTCTACCTAACCGCAGTCAGCAAATTGTAGTCAGTACTGCTGTTTTCATTAAGCTTTATCATAAACTTTCCAAAAGATGTGAATAAATAAATAAATAAATTGCAATTTCTGAAGTAACTTCAAGTCACTGGCAAGAGACTAACTTGCTCAGCTTACCCTAAAATTTTGCAAAACATATTTAGGTAAGCAATCCGACTGTGTGAAACCCTGATTTTGGTTAAAATATTCCTGTCAGCCCGTTACCAGCTTTCAAGTATTTCATGCTGTCCAAAGCAGTGGAAAATATATTTTTGTTGCCAATTCCAGTAACTCACAAAATAAGAAGTTGAAACATTTTGCTGCATGAGGCAACCCTATATTTTCAGTTTGTGTTTGACCTAACCCTCTGTCAACTCTTTATAGAGGCATTAAATCAAGAAGGATATGATTCAGAGCTTTCCTGAGTCAGTAAAACCTTACCGCTGACTCTGATGTGCTCCAGAGTAGGTCCTTGGACAGCAGAGTGACACATTACAGCTTAAGTATCTTTCAAAAGGTTGACTCACTGCAACTCATGGGCATGCTTGCCTTAAGTATAAATAAGGATACTTGTCAAGAGGCTCACTTTATCTTATTTTGCAGGGAGAAAATAATGCAACATTTTGTATATTCAGGTATTTTAGCATTTGTTTGAGGGATCATACTGGCAGTGTCTGATGTTCTGGATGCAGTTAGCCTAGCTCTGTAGAATTGCCTATAGAAAATCCTCATCTGGCTGCTTAAAACTGCCTCTAGCAAGTGCTTTTTGCAGCTGTTGCTGTCCTCTCTCCTAGGAGCTGCACAGCCTTCCCTTGGTTGCAAGTGTCCCCTCCTTCTTCTAACATCCTCACTCTCCCATGGACTCATCTTGACACAGCCTGTCCTCGTTTCTGGGAGGGTTAGTTTGAGCTTTCAGCAGTGTGCAGCTGCATGTAGCCAGCCTTAAAATACATGTGAGTTGGGCACTCATCAAAAAAAAAAAAGGCTCTACTAAAGGAAAAGGAATTGCATCAAGAAAAATGAAAAGAAGCAGAAGGAAGGAGGTAGAGAAAGAATTATGCAAGCTTCTTAGGAGCTGGGATGGGGTTGTCCTCTGCCCACCTGTGAGAGGCAGTCAGGTGTGTTTTCCCCTGGGTATCTGTGCTCAGCTGTAGGAACACATTTACAGGGCTGTCAGCAGTCATGTGCAGCTGTTACTGCTCTCTTGTTAGCTAACCTTGATAAACAAGAGCATCGACCCCCAACATTTTGTGAATTAAATCATTTAGATTCACAAGACAATTTTAGGGTACTGCATATATTCTGCCCTTTTGAATAGTGAACATTATATTTGCCATATGCCTGGACCTCATACTGGATAATTTTGAGCTTCTGACTGAAGGTGGTAACTGAGGAAAGAGCCTGATTTCTTTTTTATATGGCTGGATTTTTATCTGTTGTTTTGTCTTTCATTCATAATGCCAAGGGAGATGCTAAGACCTGGGTAACTGTGAAGAAAAATCCAAGAAACGATTGCTAGTGTACAAGATCTATTCTTATGACGTGGCTTTAAAAACCTCACCACAGGGCTTTGTAAATAATTAGGACTGCTGCTGAAATGAGGAATTTCATTTCTAGTTTCCAAGCTCTTAGTTCATATGAAACTATAAATATACTAAAAGCATTTGAAGAAATCAAGAGCTAAAATATTAACAAAGCCAGACTTCAGAAGCTGCCTTACAAAGATGAATAACATTTTCTTGGAAATGGAGAAAGGCAAAAGCACAAGGCCACCATTAAGGCACCCTTGAAGGCAACAAACATACATTTTTTAATACCATTACATTTCATTTCAATGCTGTTTTGATGTTTCCCCTAGTAGCTACAAAGCTAATGCTGCTTTTTTTTTTTTTTTTTCCTAAACTTCATTTCAGGTCTTGGACTCCCCCTTCATGGGAATAGCTAAACCATTACTTAAGCTTGTATACATTTAAACATCCCACATCAAGGGATTGGTATAAGGTTGAGGGGTAATTCGAAAAGGCCACATTCACTAAAAGATTTTAGCACATGCTCAGTTTTAAGTGCTTGAATAATCCTTTTGATACCCTGCTTAATCTTGGCTTTAAAAAAGTACCTCTTGGGAAAGAATTTCTGTTTGGGAAGTGCGGGGATCAGGGAAAATGCCTTCAGCATCAGGGAGGAAGCCTGTGTGAGGACATAATGTAAATTGTTTTATGATTAAAATGCTGAATAATTTTTGAATGGTAGGTGTTTTGCCACCTAAATTTCATTTCCACTAAATAATACAATATTGCATTTTCCCCTTCCCCTTCCTGTTTTGTGAATGTCTATAATGAAAAGGATAATTCATTTTCTGACTTACCTGGAGACAACCTGGGGCCAGCACCCCTGCATGACTGGGTCCTGCCCTTGGCCTGTTCCCCACAGCCCTTAGGTTGCACTTTCTCATTTTTGACATCCAACCACACCCTGAGGAAACAACTTAAAATAGAAGACAGCTCAAGTGCAAAGGCAGACAGAGCAGGCTGTACATTTCTCTGTTTCTGTATAGATAATAAATATAGAACAAGAAATTAAAAGCAGGGAGTGTAATGAGAACTTTAAAGTTTTCCTGCAAACCAACCTCTTCCTTCCCAAAGGAAAATGGGAGAGAGGGAGCTATGTAAGTGAAGTAGGTTTGCTCTGGTTTATTACACACTAATCACTTTGACAGCTGCTTCTGAAGTAACATCTACGCTCAGTGCATATGCACTCATTCCACTGCGTCTGTCTCTGCAGTTCTAATTCTGTCAGACTGAGTTATAATTTAAGATCGATGGGAGGAAGGCAGAAGTCTGTGTCAAGCAAATGGTAGTCTCTGATGATAAGAAAGTAGGAAAAATCCTTAACCAGACCTATTTAAGCACCTCGGATGAATATTGTAGATGTGATTAGAATCAGCTGGTTAAAGGTTTTTCCACATCCTTTTCTGCTTCCCTGACATGTATGCATTAGAAAAAAAGTGTGACCTAGAAGTGCACTGTTCATGTACTAAAGTTTCTTATAGCAAGCACTGAAAGATCTTAATTGCCACTTAGTGACTTTGGTCTTGATCCCCTTCTTGTATATGTGAATTGAAAATGGATCTTGTTGTTTTCAATATTTTGGACATTAATTAATTGCTTACTTATTAGGTGTTGCTGACTTACTATTTATGTCATTATGAGCCCAATCATGAGGTGTGATTACGTGTGCCATATATTCCCAGACATGTTATCCTTATTTCCATAAGAGGATGTGATTGTTTCTTTATGTTTGTCACAAAGACTTGTCAGAGTTCCCTTCCCTTCCCTTCCCTTCCCTTCCCTTCCCTTCCCTTCCCTTCCCTTCCCTTCCCTTCCCTTCCCTTCCCTTCCCTTCCCTTCCCTTCCCTTCCCTTCCCTTCCCTTCCCTTCCCTTCCCTTCCCTTCCCTTCCCTTCCCTTCCCTTCCCTTCCCTTCCCTTCCCTTCCCTTCCCTTCCCTTCCCTCATTCTATATGCAGTCATGTCACCAGACAAAACCCTACAGGGTTGCTCACCACCTGAGCAGGGCACCACCACTGAGCCCATGCTCACCAGCTCTGCAGAGCAATGCTGCTCCTCTACCTCTTCTGGATGTGTCTGAGCACCACCATGGTGCTGTGTGATGATAGCATCCATGCTTCTGCCTTGAAGCTGCCAGATGTAAATCTACGAACCCTACAGGCATTGAACCTCCATTTTAGTTGGTAGTAATCAGGGACCATCAATCTCTCAGAATTGCGAGCTTTGGGTATGTTTTTTTTCTCTGCTTGTATATGCCTCTGATTATTAATTTCTCCTATTTTACCCACAAGAAGCAGAGAAAACTCTCTTGGGTTGACTGGTGACATTACGGAGATGGAAACAGTGAGTAGCAATTGGGCTTTCTTTAAGCCCATGTTAATAGGCTTTTTATATATTTGCTATGTTTTAACATATTGCAGCCGTGTTCTTCAAAATCCAGGGAGTTCTTAAGGAGGCAACAGGGAGGCTCATTTTACAGCCTGAGGCACCAAGGGAATCTCATATCTCTAATACGATTCTGGAGTTTATGGCTCCTCACAGGTCTTCTAAGTTACTAATTATTTTAAAAATTCAACCATTTCTAAACAAAATGTTTAAACTGTTTCCTCACATTAAACAGATTTCCATGTGCTTGGTGTTGCTGGGAAAAGAAACCCCACTTTTAATGAAACTGCTTTATTTAGAAGTAAGGTCTATCTTTTATAAAAATACAGCTCAAAACTGCATATGGGATAGGGCTTTTCTTCCACCCTTATATCATACCCTTATTGCCTATTAGGCTGACTTCAGTTTTGGGAGAATCACTTGGTTAGTGCTAAATATAGCATTGCATCTGCCCTTAAATGGGAGTGAAGGGGCAGTAGCCTTCAGACAGGGGAATTATTTTTATTTTCCTCAGCCAGAGTTTGCTAAGCTGGGAAAGGCTGGTCTTCCTCTCTGCTTTGCAATATTTCTATATCCTTGGTAAGTCCCTTCTTCATCTAGCTTGTTCTTGTTCAGAACAAGTGGGGATTATGGGGAAAGTGTTGGGTGCTTTTCTGTGCAAAATGAATTATTATTCCCCTTCCTTGGGGAGAACCAGCATTAAGAGGGATACAGATTAATTGATGAAAAGACAAACAAAAAGGAAAGTGTTTTATTTTGTGCATGGTCAGTTTGATTTTATTGCATATTACATTTCCTCTTTTTTTTTTTTTTTATTTTTTTTTATTTTTTTCTGCTTTTACAGAACTAAATTATCCCAATCTCCAGTTCTATTGGCCAATGTGCTTTCACAGTTGCATGTATATTGACAGTGCCACATTTTTTATTTTTTTTTTTTTTGTGGGTTTATGCTGTATGAAGAGATAAAGCATGATATTTGTGAAATCTGTGCACAAATAATTAAGCATAGAATACATTTTATAGTAGCTGGCAAAACTATTTGGTGTGCTGAAGAACAGAATGTAGCTGGGACAGAAAGTTCTACTTTTTGTCTATCCTACTTTTCAATACATCTTCAGAAGACACTTTTTTGGTGTCTGTATTGCTTTAGGCTACGTGATGTGTTCTGTGCCACATGAAGATTCCAGCTAAATACCACTGATAGAGTCCTGTTCATGCTCTTGAATCTTTGCCTGTGGGTTGATAATACCTGCAAGCCAATGAAAATATCATAATGAGAGATAATAAAGCTTGGGATGATGGGAAGTGACTGACTTTCACCATCTCACTGTCTCATACTCCTTGCTGTCCATGTAGTACACTAGCCAAGTGAAGGGAAATCTTAAAACTTTATTGGAACTTGTTGCAACTCTTGTATTTGGAGTGTTAGGATGGCAAAATGTCAGGTCAAATTCAGCCTCATTTAATTCCCAGTGAAATAATATTACGAATTGATAAGAAAGTACCTACATCAGTGGGTTAAATGGATGGTTCTCTTTAAATGGTCGTTCTCTCTAGGTTATATGTTGATTAGATGATGAGGATGGGATCTCAACTCCCTTCCATTGTGAGAGTTGTGGAAAAGCCAAAATTATGTATTTTTTTTAGACTAACAAGCATGCAAGAACTGGTACTCCTCTGCACTGCAGTGACTTCACTGGAGGGAAGGGTACGCAGGGGGACAGAGCCTTGTCTCTGCCTCCTATCTACATGCTGCAGAGAATAGCTGGGGGTTAACTCCATCAGTGGTTACAGCTGTGACCATCAGCATGCACCATATATGCCAAATCATCTCCACACTAACTTAGAAGGTGAAACAAACTATTCAGAGACTATTACAAGGTCAAGGTTCACGTTCTAAGTAATCGTATATGTGTTATATATACCTGTAATATACCTCTATGTCTTTGCAAGCAGGTTTATTTTGTGAGTTGTTAAATGTTTGCTTATTCAAAACATATTAATTTATTAACAAAAAATAGATGTGATGTGAAAGTGTTGCTTTGTTGGACATTCAGTTGTCTAGAAATCAGTGAGAGAATTCTTTTTTTAGGTTTAATGAGGCAAGTAATGTCTAGTTCTGGAGATGACTTGAACCTGTTGCTGTTGTCCACAAGATTTTTGTTTAAAACCAGTTTTTAGGCTAACACTATTCCCAGACAAAGGAGGTGTGATCAGTAAAATATGATGCAATGATGTAGATAAAGATAAGACAAGGAAAGAAAAGACAAGGAGTCTTAGAACTTGATGACTAATGTCTGGAATTCCATATGGTTTAAGCATTGGAAATTTCATATGCTTTTTTAATTTCAAAAGCATTTGTATTCTGTTGTCAAAAAAAAGAAAAAAAAAAAACAACAAAAAAACCTGAATTTTTATTATGGAGAAACAAAATAACTTCAATGTGAAAGACAAGTGTTTGGAAATGACAGTAGATATTTTTCTTTTTATTTCATCCTTTTTCATACACAGAGCTTAATTTCCTGTATAAGATCTAAAAACACACATACAGAGATAAAAGACTGAACAGAAATATTAGCATTTTAGAAGTTTATTACTGAAATGAGGAAGATGTTACCAGACTCTTTACATACTATTCTGTTTTAGACTGCAGTGTCTAGGAGCCACATAATGATTCATGCAGGCTTTACAAGATTTCCACCAAAGTGAATTTCCTGGGGGAAAATGTTCTTATGTATCTGTTGTAATTTCTACAGGATTGATATAACCATCTGGAAAGGACCATATGTTTTCTGAGGTAGAGTGATAATTCTTTAAAAAAGGTCATTAGAAGCAACTGATGACTGGGAGGTGTTTTTTATTTTATTTTTATTTTTTAATCTTCCGTTGTGACATATAGGTAGTATGGAATTAAATATATTTTATCACATAAATATCATGGACTTTAATGTATGATGGGCATATAAGTTGAAAAAACAGAGCTTCCAAAAAAACTTTGAGTGATGTGGAGAACAGCAAGCAGAACCACAGACAGGTAGAAGGACCAGCTCCTATGTCATGGGGAAAATCAGGACAAACTCTTGATTCAGTGCAAAAGTTCAAAGACATTTAAGAAAGATGAGATGCAGAGGAAGCTCAAGAATGAGGATATGCATTTAGGAGCAGGATGTACTGATCTTTCAGCCAGAATGAGGAAGATAGGCTACGTGAGGGCAGAACCTGAGAAACATTTTTGGCACTTGCAGATGGACAAGGACAGAGATCAGCAAAGAAAGTGCAAGTTGCATGGTATAACATTGGCAGGTCAGGCAGAGAAAGTACATGCTGTATAGTGCATCCCTCATGACAGGAGCCTCCTGAGTGTACGAATGCAAGTTTTCTATCTATGGTGAACACAACCATGTTCTCCTTCCCATGGCATTTGTCAATCCCATCCATCAATTTACTTGGTGGTGTGCCTGCTCTCTGAGGCTAGGTGAATGATCATGCTAGAATTTACTGCCTGTACTTTAAATCTTAAATTAACTCACTTATCAAACTAACAATGTCTCTATATCAGACCCTTGGCTTCCAGCTCAAGAATGTGGCCCCCTGTCACATGGTCCTAGATTATTGCTTTCTATTCAGGTTAGTATTACTATGGCTTGAAACTATGCATATCCTGGCCTGGGAACTCTGCCCTCTACTCGTAAGTTTTACACTTTTATTCATGCACATAAATTGTCATATACATGCTACTAAACGTGAAGAAATGTATATTTGTGTAAACTAGTCTAATTCACTAAAAATTCACTAAATTTAGCGAATTTCTTTAGTGAATTTTTTAGTGAATTTAGTGAATTTTTTAGTGAATTTCTAATTCACTAAAATTGTGTTTTATATCATTAATCTTTAAGGGCATTTTAGTTGGCCTAATATTTTTGTTTGCATTTAATAGTCCTCTGAGTGGTTTATACAGCACACAGATTAGTGCAGTTTAGGTCCTGCTGATGTCAGGATCACCATTTACAATCACAGAAATATATAGGAATTAAAAATAAAAATGTAGGAGTACAACTGTGCTATGTTCCACCAAAAGACTGAAGATGAGAAACTAAATTTGTGAGGAACATCCTAAAAAATCCTTGGCCTGTAACTCTAGATCTTTTTATTGAAATAAAAATCCAGGGAAGTTAATAGGATCTGCATGGATGGACTCAAAGTTTTTTTTTTGTTGTTTGTTTTTTTTTTTGTTTTTTTTTTTTTTGTGACACACAGACCATATATTTCAGTTCACTCTTGCAGTCACATACTAGTAGAACTTGGTGACCAAAACTTGATATTTGCTTTTTAATTCATTAGAATTATTCAAACAATTAAATTGTCTTTCTTCTGATTATGATCTTTTCTGTAATGTTTTTATGGAATTTTTAATTTCTCAATGGGCAATTGATTTTTTTCTTTTCCCCTGATGCCTCTATAGAGCATTGCCTCCATCTTGCTATTGGGTCAGTTCCACCAATTGACATGCCAGCATAAGTATGTATCCAGCCACTGCCAGTAATAAAATCTTGATTTACCTAAGTCAGTAACTTCGGTGGGGCTAAGCTGTCATCTGCATATCCTGTTACCTAACTCTGTTACTGACAAGTTGAATAAATATTGTGATATGTTTCAAACATCTCACATAAATGTATATTAACAGAAAACTGGAAAACCAGTCAACATCTTGTTCCTAGGAAGACAATAGACACTTCTCTTATCCCAAACTCAAGATACCCTATGGTATTCGTAGACTCTGCTAAAGCTGTTTTTACAGTGGGTCTGTGATTTTTCTTTTCCAATACTCATTGTTGCAGCTCTGTTAAGTATTAAATACATACTCTGCAAGCATCATTGTAATTAACTGTTGATTATTACATTTGGAACTGTTGCCAGGCAGCTCCCCTCTGTGTTAACAGAAGGCAAAATGAGTCTGGCTGCTAACAAGCTCAGTTAATTGCTTGCATGGAGGCTGGGAGCAAAGGGCTATGCCTGTTTCTATTCTATAGCTGTTTGGGTAAATGCGAGGAACATCTGAACCCAAATTTTAAGAAACCGTGGGTGCTGATTAATAGAAGAAGATACACTAGTTAAAATGTAAGTTTTACATTCAGTGGAAGAGGCTGAACTGTAAATGGCTAAGATATTTTATCAGAAATGAAAATAACCCAGACTGTGATCCATCCAGACACAGGCATTACTCTGCAACCTTTATACATCAGATCTTAGGGGCAGTTATATACACGGCAACGCATAAATTGCATCTTGATAAATTCATAGAATTGTTTAACTGGGCCACACGTAAACATGAGTAGCTCTTAACAGCTGAGTCAGCTGAATCCATGGGTTTGCCATTTGCACCTTCATTTAAGTGAAAGGGCTTATTAAAAATAGAACAGAAGGAACATTATACCATTAACTGTCTGGTTAACATACAAACTTAGGGGAAAGTCAAAAGTAATGTACACAATAGTCACACAGTTAGACTGCAGGAAGAAAATAAGTATTAGATCTCTGCAGGCATCATGTCATGTATAGATACCAAAATTAGGAGAAGTCAGAGCTGTGTCTGTGTAACCGTTTACGTAGCCAAGAAAATGTGTTGCTCATATAAGGAGTTAAATAGGATCATGTCAGCTCAGCATTGCACACCTCTGCAAGGTATTGAACCATGATACACTAATTTGGATGATGTTAACTTTCTTATTTCTCTAGAAATGTGGTAATATATTTCTTTAATGCCTTTTTCTAATGTTGTCAACCTGCTTTATTTTTGTCTTGCAGTGCCTGGTAATTTGCCTAAAGTTCTCATTCCTGCACTCGTGACTTGAAGCTCTCATATCTCTTTAAAAAGGATTGAAAAGGTAACTAACTATAGGCTGTGAAGAAGGTGCAGCTGTCAGGTGGTAAATTATAAAACCTCACCTCCAAATCTTATGGCTTTTTTTTTTTTTTTTTTTTTTTTTTTTTCCCCTAAGATGTTTCTGCAATTAACTGTACCTCCTAAATATACCTGAATATACCTGCAGAGAGATTTTTCTTGGAAAAGTAAGACTAGCTGGTGTGAGAATGTCATGACATGGGGGCATGAGACTCAGGTAGAATATTCAGCTAGAACACCTGAAACAAACTATCAGACACAGCTGGAATTTATAATTGTATATGCTGGAAATAGGGTATTTGCAGATAATTTACCATATTTTAACTTTCAATTTCTTAGACTTAAAAGCGTGTTTGTTTGCTTTTAATTAATTAGGGCGTGCTTTTGAAGGGTTCAGGCAAAATTGCCAAATAAACACATAAAAAGGAGGGATTTACTAAACTTATAATCACAGTTTTTCAATGAATCATCTTATGTGCTTCTTCCTAAAAGCATGACACAATATATAAGAAATCTAGCATTCATTTTTCAAGAATAAATTGCTGCAACAAAATGTACAAAATGATTACTCCTGTATGTACAGTCTGGCTAGTAGTACAATTAGGAGAAATATTTAAAAGTCACATTAATTTTAAATGCAAAATTATTGATGATATCCATGATTTCTAACAATTTTATATTTGCTTTCATATTCTTAGATGGAGATTTTGCAAATGATTTTTCAAAACCTGAGATAATTTCTGTTACCTGACAGAAAATATCACTGCTTTCAGCATAAGTAATAAACATTTAAAATACTACTTGCAGCAGTATTTTACTGAACTAAATTGATTGCATGTACTTTTTATGTAGTAAAAAGATAAATAAAACAAACAAAAAAAATGCTTGAAATTTGAAAGTTGACAATCAAGTGGTGACTGAGTTTCTTTAATTTTGAATTAGATCTCATTTTACCAGAAACATGTTTTCCTGAAATAGTTATTCCTCTAGTTTTAAACTGTGTACTACTCATTTTTCTCCCTAAAGCATGTGTATCTATCCAGGTATACAATAGGAAATAGAACACAGATTTGAATTGGTCAGTATCAGAACCTTTGAAATTGATTAAGGGGGGTTCACATTGTATTACAATGAGTTTATAGGATTTCTGTTCAAATTCTATTGAGCTTTCATTTTATATGTCATAAAGCCGCCTACTTCTGGGGCTTTTTATGACAAATGCAGACATTTGGTGTGGTTCTGAGGCTTTCACTCAGGCCAGTTCCTCTCAGCAGGGCACATGGCCAGGCAGGGAAGTGCTGTGGGGAACTGGGGCAGGGGCTGAGGCCTGGGGGCTGACATCCAGGGCCATGGAGAAGGCCTTGGGAGGGCTAAGCAGGGTCAATCAGGTCCATTACTGCCCCTGGGCCTTGGAACCCTCTTAATGTGTCCTTTGGGTGAACTAGTGGTGCTTTACTTTTGAGGTGGGTCCCAGGCTCCCCTCTGTCTGTGCCCCAGCAGAGTTGCCTGGCAAAAACCCACATAACAGCTGGGGCATTTCCCTTATGTTTCAGGAAGAAATCAGATGTTTTGTGAATCTGCCTAACTAAAAACTTTAGGATTTGGTGCAAGCTGCTTTATAGACTTTATGAATGGAAATCGCTTCTGTTGTCACCAAAGTGGAGCCATCTCTTGGGGAAAGTGTTGGCTGTTCATTTGCCTATTGGAGTCACTCACAGCCATTTAGGCCAAGTGGCCCCATATCCAAATGATTATGCAAACAGGACTGACGGAAGCAGATCGTAGTTACACAAGCTGGCATCTACTCAGGACATGGCTGGTAGCATTCCCAATTTTTGTGAAAAGTTATCATCATATTCCTAATGAGTGTAAAGGGATGTGGACACCTCTGCCTTCTAACACTGTAGTAGGGAATTTGCTTCTCTCTGACAGTGGGAGAAATTATGAATGAGGACAACCAGATTGATTGGAGGTCTAGAAAAATCATGAAAAACAATTGAAAAACCTAGCTTTGTTTAGTTTAAATAAGAAAGCTGAAAGATGTTAAAAAAAAATCTTCAAACCTTCAACAGGCTGCTACAAAAGTGAGTGGATATAGTCTATTTTGTGTTGTCATGGTGAACTGGACTAGAAACAGTGAGTGCAAATTGCAGCAAGGACAAAGCAAAACGTTTGAAGAGCAGAGAGATGAAATATCTAGAAAATACCCCTCAAACTGTCAAATTTCTGTCCCTGGAAACTTCTAAAGAGGTGTTAAATGACAACATGAAGGGAAAAACGATCCAACAATTTACCTTCTAGCTCTATCATCTGTAATTCCTTGACTTACTGTGTGGCTAATAAGATACAGTCTGAGATGTGCATATATATAATTGGTGTCTCTATTTGTCACAAAGTGATGAAATTTTATACATTTGTTCCTGTACACACGTATATGTATGTATGTGAAAATATCAAACCTAAATGTCTGAAACTTATGGCTAAATGTGATTTCCCTGCAGGAACTGCTGATTGTAACGAACTGAAGCATGTCATCACTAGCAGTGCCATTTTACCAGAGAAGGCACAAACACTTTGATCAGTCCTATCGCAATATTCAGACAAGATATGTACTTGAGGAATATGCAGCAAGAAAGTGAGTACTGTGTATTTCACATATGTAGCATAGAGATGCTTCTATTTTGGATAAATAGTTCTTAGAATCAAGATATTTACATCCTCCTCTCCCCAGTTTGTGGCATACTCAGAATGGTAGCCTTCCAAGTCCTTCCACAGGGATGCTACTTATCAGTATTCTTCTACCAGCACAGCTAGACTTTCTAGCTATGCAGCAACTAATCTACACAGATCCTTGGATCTGAGATGGATCTGAGAATCCATTCTGTTTACTACCTCCAACTTGGAATTTCCTTTTTTTAGGCTCTGACTGAAGCTCAATCTGACTTAAGAAAAATTGCCATGAAATTAATTGGAAATCACAGCAGCACAATACCCCTTATTCCATATGGCATGAGGATATTCCTTCTCCTAAATTTGGCTATTCCTACTCATGTATTTTTCTTTTTATTATTTTGGTGGGTTTTTTTTTTTTTTTTTTTTTTTTTTTTTTTTTTCTCTCTCCTTTTTCCCCTCCAAAACAAAACAACAAAACATTTTCAATTCCTGTTATGTGAAATCTCAGAGTTTTAGTAACAAGATACAGGTTCTTTTTTATCTTGAAGCCTGGAATATTGAATCTTGGTTGCTTAAAAATCACTGTGCTCCCTCCTCAGTAATTAAGATGCCTAGCTAACTGTACAGCTTGTCCAGATTCCCTTCTGAAAGAAGGGAGTTTGAGGAAGGTTATATGAAGTGTAGAGAGGCACGAATATTTAGAAATAGACAGTATTATAAGGATTCTGCCTTGTTTCTTAGATGACCTGGTCCCTCATGATTCACTGTACAGTGAATAGCACTTGAAAGATTGGAGACTAAGTATAAATTTAATAGAACTGAATGAAGTAAAATGCCTAACAATCCCCAACGACAAATGATAGGCATTAGGCCTCTGAAGGACAAGTGAGAATCAGAGCTACTAGGGCACTAGCATAAACTAGCATTCTTACTGAACAGTGCTCAGTCATGGAATTCAGCTCATTTAAAATAATTTCTTTGACTTTAGTGAGTTCATGTTTTACCAGATTTGCTGGGTTATAACAGTGTCTTTTATATTTGAAGGGCTGCTTCTAGACAGGCTGCTTATTATGAATCATCTGGCTTGGGAAAAACAACATGTAGACTCTGTGCCAGGAGGGCACGCACCTTGGCTCATGAAACAATGCAAGAATCCAGGAAAAGGTAAAGCTTTGACCTGTGTAGTGGTTCTGGTCCCATTTAGGATCTCTCTTTTGCCAGGGCTCTTTTCAAAGTCGGCAAGACTGCAGTCTTCTCTGTCACTGTTCTTCACTAATCTATTTTGGCTGGAATACTAAATGACTGAGTGTCACTTTCAGTCTTATATTTCAGCCCAGAGTTGTTCCCTCTAATCCCCAGCCTGACCCTTGAAAACAGCTTTAATACCAAAAGAAATTAGTATCTGCCTAGGATCCCAAACATTTTCAAACAGATCTACTACACTATTACTGCATTTCTGGATTGGGTCAATTTAAACATTGAGTTCTTTCCATAATACCAAGAGGACTTATCACCATGTCTCAATTACAGACTTGATATGAAGTCTTAGAGTAAATGTGCTGACAGCAATATTAGAGTTAGTGAATTTGACTGTTTCTGCTCTGCCATGCTTTACAGTGACTTTAACAAAGACAGAGAATATGTGTTGCAAGAATAAATTCTACCATCTTTATAGAAAATATGTCAAGGGAATCATACAGATACATAGGGTTCTAGTACTTTGACTGTTTTGAAGGATATACCCTGGAAGTGGAATGTTCCAGGAAAATCAAACTCATTCGCGTAATATATTATTTTAAAAATTGTCTTAAATTTTATCAATATAAAATTATACATGGCAGAATAAGGCTGGTGTTCAAAGTACATTGAAATGGCAAAAATAAATACTTAAAAAAATGCCAGAGAAATCACAGCTTGATCGCTGAAGTTCATGTAAGTCTTCTCATTTGCTTTGCTACATGTCGGGTTATAATTTAAGAGTCTATAATGACAGTCGTATTAGAAATTTCTGGTAGTCAGCTCCTTACTTTCTTGCTGTTGCCAAGGCAGAGTACCATAGGTTGCTTATAGAGTCATCCAGAATGAAGGAGCCTGAGCTAGTTCCTCCTAAAAATGTTGAGTAACTTTTTATAAGAATTCAGAAAAATCTGTAGTCATTGCTTCCTCACAGTTTCCTGAAGTGGCTCACGAAGCCTTTTACAACCCAGAGATTGCTCAAAAGGTTGTCTTGGCCTACCAGTTTTTGCATCACTTTCCATTCACTCCTGTCCCAGGACGGCTTTTGCTAACTCCTTAGTCTGTATCTTTCAGGTGAGGTCAACTGATGCAGCCCATGGAGCTAGCAGTGTTTCCCATGTGCTAGAGCCAAAGGCATATCAAAACCAAGGCCCAACACATATCACAGTATGACATAGGCACATAACATGCCTTCACTCCACTGCCTTGTTGCATGGGGAGGAAAGTTAGGGGCCAGAAGGAAGCCAACTAGGTTCTTGATCTCTATTACCAAAGGACAAAGACTATGGGGTGCCAAGTCAGTGTGACCATGCTAGTTTCCAAGAGCTATGGGGCTATGGCACCATATACACGGGGGGGAAGACTGTGAAGGAAAATTCATGTTTATCTGATATGCTTATTAGGATAGGCAGATAGACTCCAAGAATAATTCCTAAACTAGATTTTATATTCTGATGATATTGTTTCAGAACCCTCAGCTGCCTAATGTGTATGAGTGATAATCTTAAAGCTTCATGTTGATTACTCTTATCTGATATTTTTTCATGTTCTACAGGACTCATGAACAAAAGTCTCATGCTAGTGAAGAGAAAAGGATCCGGTTTGCCAGTGAGTTGTCAGCTTTGGAAAAAGAGATTCACACAGCCAGGCACCGTGCTAGGGAACAACTGGATAGACTTGCTATACAAAGGATGGTACAGTACTCAAGTTTTTTTGTTCCTCTGTGAGCACAATTATAAGATATACTAAAATGACTGTGTTTCAAATGTTGTTAGGGATTTAGCATCTTTTAATCTTGTGGATTTAAAATTAAATCTTCTATCCCCTTTGAGTCTGGTGCTAAATGCTTCCTTTCTACATATGCTTTTGTTGTTTTGCCTTTTTTAATAGGTAGAAGAAAATATGGCTATGGAAAGACATGCTGTTGAGGAAAAAATAAGTCGAGCTCCTGAAATCCTAGTGCGCCTGAGGTCTCACACTGTCTGGGAGAAGATGTCTGTGAGTCTTTGCTTCACTGTACAAGGATTTCCTACCCCTGTTGTACAATGGTAAGAGACTGGCCTTATCCAGGCCTCTAAAAATGTTGTTAATCTTTTTCCATTTGGAAGCTATGGCATAACTGATAAGTGTTGCATACATAATGGCTATGTTAAAACCCCTTTTTAATCCTCATATATGTGCTGGATTGTAGCACTCGATACCACAGTGGAAGGAGTGGGAGGAAAGCTTGATGAATGACCCTGTGCACTATGAGAAGCAGAGCTGAGTATTTCAGAAAGCAGTCTGTGGAAGGCATTCCAGTCTTTTTGGACATTCATTTTCCTGAAAATGAAGTAGCAAAAATCCCAATACACAAAGCTCACAGGCTACTTGCTAAGCCTGGGTAAACTTGCACAGCACCATTGCTGTCATAGACAATTGTTTTCACAGACTGTTTGTGTGTTCACTTTGTGTCAGCCCCTGTTGAGGTGGAAAGTCACGTAATAGCCCTGAAGCTGTGTAAGCACCATCCTATATATATATGGGATGTCCACAGTGCAGACTGTGAATAACTAACCTGAGGCACTATTCTGTTGCTGTTTCCTTTTTTGAGCTGAAGTGCTTTATTGTGATCAAAGTTTATTTCCCATCTTATGTCATGGCTAGTGGACTGGAAAGTTCAAAGTCACGTCCTGCCTTCTCTCTACTACCAGCTTTTCTGGTTTGGGTGCATATCTCTTTCCACTGCAGTGGTGACTCTCCTTCACTTTCATGGCCCAATGTATATCTATCCATACATACTGGAAAGTACACAGGTAGAGAAAATTTATAAATATGTAACTCAGATGGTAATAAATTATACCTCTGAGTAAAAATCAACTGAATTATTACAGTGAATAGAAGCTGCTTATTAGTTCATTTTTTTTTCTTGATTGTCAGGTATAAAAATGAGGAATTGATTACACCTGCAAGTGATCCAGCAAAGTACAGAGTTGAAAGCAAATATGGAGTACACGTGTTGCATATAAATAGGTAGGTTATTCTGATGAATTCAACAGGTTTTTGTACTCTACACAAAATATTTTATATCAACTACAATAAAACAACCATACAAATGCTGCAAGAGAGTTGTTAAATTCAACACACTTCTCTGTTGTTCTCACGCTTAAGCTATAGAAGGTTCACTAAGTAGGTGGATATTAGATCAGGAAAATGAAATGAAAATGAAAAATTAGGTGTTTCTATTATTTAGCTCCAGCAATATACAAGAAGACAGTAAGATAGAAGTAAGTAGCTGACATAAGTAGTTCCTTTTTCATTAGAATTTTATTTTCTTTTTCAAAGTGGAAAGTTGTCTGTGTATTTTATGATCTTGTCATGATGAAACTATTTAAGGTAATCAGAAATTTAGCTGTTCATGGCAAAGATACCCAATCATCAATTTTTGTTTTATTATATGGTAGGTTCAGTTTCCTTTTGATCTAGATTTGTTTTTTCTCCAAAAATTAACGAAGTTTTTAGTTAAAGAAAAGAAAATATATCATTTAATTAATTTTATTTTTCACAATTATGTTAATCTTGCAGTATAGAAAATACCTGTGTTGCAGTATAGAAAATGCCAGCTTCCTAAAACTAATACTAGATTTTCTTAAACACTGAAATATCACTTGTTACCTATGACTAGATTTAAAAAAATAAACTATAAACATCCAAATTAAAATGAGGACATAACAGTGGTATTCAAAAAGAAAAATTAACATCTAGAGAAGAGATGCACAAAAAAGATGTTTTTAGTTTCTCCAGAACATGAGTATCAGCTGTATTCACATAGCTAGAATCTTTGTGGCTAACACTTGTCTAGCCAAACATTCCTCTTCTACCTTGTCTTCACGTGTCAGTAGTGGAAGCAGCCCTGAGCACAACCCTGTAGCATTAGTACAGAAAAGAAAGAGTAGCATTCTGTCTGCTTTTGGGAAGCACTACATGGCTTTGTTATCCTGAAATGAAGTCCGTCTTGACTAGCATCCCATTTGCTAGCATTACACTGGAACAGGCTGCCCATAGAGGTTGTGGAGTCTCCTTCTCTGGAGGTATTTGAGGCCCGTCTGGACGCCTACCTGGGAAGCCTGCTGTAGGGAACCCACTTTGGCAGGGGGGTTGGACCCAATGATCTCTTGAGGTCCCTTCCAACCCCTACAATTCTGGTTCTGTGATTCACCTTTCCATAGCTCAGGATGGGAGAAGCGTATTCCTGTACAGAAGTTCTCAGCCAGAAACACTCTGTTATTGCTTCCTAAGGGATACTTCTCAGAGACTAGTAGTACTTACAGGTACCTCTGAGATAAGTACTGAGTACTTATGAGTACTTACAGGTACCTCAAAGTCTTCAACTTCCAGGACATGAGTAACTTGCTGACTGCTCTTTGTATCTGTGAGATATCTCAGCACAGCTGTTTTTATCCCACTAGCATTACTTTTGTAATACTCTTCTTCCTTGCAGCAGGGAAAAAGGAAAATGATGTATGGATGTGAGTGACTGAGGAGATGGATGAAATTTAGGTTATTTCTTGCCAATCAATGATTGTTCTTGTGTTTATCTTCCTTGGTTAGTGTTCTAAAGTGGCTGCTTGGTGAGTCTTGGTGCTTGATACATAACATAGTTCCCTTTTGTGACATTCTGGGAGTAAATGGCTTTTTGAAGAAATGAGGATTAGTGTGGATGGTGCTTTCTGAGCATCAGTAATCATCAGGCTGAAGGGTGCTATTGTCTTATAACATCTTGGAGCTTTTTTCTTTCTTTTGCTGGTTATCAGTCATGTAGATGCCATTCACAATCAGCTTTGGGATTATTCAGACATACCTTAGAGTCATTTATTGGCACCCACTCTGGTTCCCACATACACTTACCATCATCCACTGTTTACTAGGTGCAGGTCTGTATGTATTCGTACATGGTCCCTTATGTTCAACCAAGCTGGCCTCTTCAGATACTGTTGCTGTGTTTCTCTTTCATTCTATCTGGTAGTGTGGTCTTTTTGCCTGCTAGTTGCTTCTCTCTGACAGGTCTCCCTCCTCCACTTGGAGAATTGGACATTGGAGAATTATAGACCCAGAGCTATGATAAATTTACCATAGATTTATACAGTTTATTAAATTAAAACAAACAAACAAAAATATAAGCTTGAATATAGATCTTTTTTACTAACCTATTTTATTTCAAAATTTGACCATCAACTGTATTGTGCTTCCCAAAAGATGGAAAATCAGCTTGCAGGACATGGAAGAATGGTTTGATAGTGTTTTACATTACTAGTATCAGTGGTATTAGTATTAGGCAATGAAATGATATGTATTTGCTTAATACATATATATTATTAATGTTTTAAGGATAAACGTATATCAATTAACTCTGGATCCTCCATAAATATCTCTATGCATGCATATTTGAAGTATTATTTTTTTCCTAGAAGTAGAACAGTTAGGGTTTTCTACCTATCCACTTCTGTGCTCTTCTCAGCTGTTCATACCAAAGTGCTGAGCTGCATGTCATCTGATCCACAGCCACTCAGAACGGCCTTGGAATTTCTTGGCTACCTTTTTAGTGCTTCAGTGAAGCTTAGGGAGTGAACTTTTCCTTCTGATGCAAGTGTGATATTTATTCCTATGAGTATTCCTTGATCCCAGTGGAAAAATTCTTGAGGCACCAAAACTAGAACGTCATTTTGTCATCTTAAAGTAGTAACTGGACACAATTTCATCCATCCCGTTTGCTGTCTTCCAGGGCCCATAAGCCTATACAGTAACCAGATCATTTTCGTTTCACTGTCTCATATTTTTATGATGCTTTGTGCTCAATTTACCACATTTTCTGCATTAATTCAGTGCTATCAATATTGTATAGTGCCACTCTCTTGCTCCTTTTAGGCTCCCTCATCTGGGAGCCTGGGCTCAAGATCTCCATTGTGCAGTAAAAAAGAAGAGGATTTGAAGCTTTTATTACGATTTTTGCACATCTCACAGTTATAGGAGCCTGCACTGAGGTAGTGGTTCATTTCATCTTTCATCTCACTTCTGATAGGTGATTTGGAGGAGACTAAAAGGAATTCTCTCAGGGAAAGCTACTGGTAGCTGAAGCGATTGATACATGCTTGAAAATGTGTGGGTTTGGTCAATACGTTTTCTTTATCCCACCTAATTTAAACTAGAAATAGGCACATAATCCAAGAAAAGATTGCTGTATTGGAGGTAGTCGAGTATGCCTTGTTTCTCTATAGCATGGCTGAAAAATGTTTTATATGTTAGTGTATATTGCAGTACTTGAAATCCTAACATGCTGAACTTCTTAGTTGGTGCTACTTCTTTAGCCATGGGTTTGTTTGTTTGTTTCTGTTTGTTTGCTTGTTTGTTTTTCTATGATGCATAGGCAAGTTCTTTCACTGGTATGACAGTTAAGTTGTTCCTTAACTGAATCGTTAGGCTTTATGCAACTATGAAGGGCTATATTATGTTTCCTGATATGTTGACTGGGGCATAGAGGGGGCAGCAGTATGCTCCAGTTGTTCCTGACTCCCTGCAATGAGCAGGCAGGTGAGCTGGTGGGAGTTGGATGGTAGAATAAGCAGAGAAGGAAGCTTGATTTTTCCAGAGCTCTGTCAGTGAGATGTGGCTGCACACTGCCACTTGTATGAGGCTCAAAGATTGGCAGTGTTTTATCTTTTATTAGGGCCCTCTCCCTTTCCTGTTTCAGTAAGTCATTGCTTAAATGTTCTAATTGCGGCAAGAAAGGGTTTGTGGCTGCATCAGCAAAAATGTATGGCAAAGCCAGCAGAGTGCAGTGTAATACCTGCTGCCAGAAGGCAGAGCTAGCCCCCTAATCAGGCGCTCAGCTCCTAAGCACTGTCAGCATTGCTTTTTTTTTAAAAAAAAAAAAAAAAAAAAAGCTTAAAATGGAATGAGCCTTCTTTTCTAACTATTGTAATTTAACAAATGACACAATACAGTCAGTACAGTGCTATTTTAGTTTGATTAGGAACAAAAGGCTAAAAATGATTTAAAATGGAAATACAGAGAGTGAGGGCTGCCCTTTCTCCTGCTGTGGGTTGAAGCAGGATGGTGTGCAGGCACTGCGGCAAAGGCAGTCCTCCAGTTCAGGAGGCAAAGCCTGGGAGCTGTGTAGGGTTGATTGTGTGGTGATAAACTGCAGGTCCCAGGGCTTTGCAGATATGCAGTGCCAGTGTGTGCATAGTCAGCATGTATGGTGTGCTTCTCTTCTTTCCTTGTTGAAACGCAGACAACATCCCCCACATTAAAAGGTCTATGATGTTCTGGCTTATCAGTCACTGTCCCCTATCATCTACAATAACTGGGAGCCACTGAGATGGGCTTGAGGAAGATGCAGCCCCAAAACAGAGCTCCCCTATTCAATAAAAAAAAAAAGCCAACTAAACAAAAAGAACAAGTCAGGTTCAGTCTGACTGGAGAATTAGTCTATGAGATGGTGTTCCAGCAGAGTATTTCCACATTTTGGTGTCATTTAAACGTAACACTGAAAATTTTGTCATTTGAATTCAAAGGAGGCAATTTTAACTCTGTGTAATTTACTACGTTGTGCTTCCTGTTCTTGACATGCACCAAATTGTGTTCTAATTCAGGAAAAATGTTATTTCACTCTTAACTCCTGTGTTTAAATCTACACAAGGCAGATGGATGAATACATGCATTTTAAACAGATGTATCTGCCTGGGGAATATTCCCCGCACAAACATTAGCACTTCAGAACCTCATGTGGATTCAGGGCAATTTAATTTTCACAAAAAGTATTAGTACCTTGGGACAGATACAGCTCTGCCCTCACACTTCATGCTATCTAAATGTACTCTATGCATATTTTATCTGACCTTTGTAAAGGTTGGAAAACACGTTCTCCATCAAGATGCAAGAATAACAGTTGGAGACACCACACCTTTCCTCCTAGGTACTTCAAATATGATTTCTAAGTTGTCTTGACTCAATGGACTTTGTCATGCTGTTAGGAAACTTTATTTATCTATTTTCAGCATAAAGGGAAGCAAACAGTTACTAGGATAATCCTCAATCGAAGTATTATCTGGCACAAAAAAAAAAATAGGACTTGAAGTAACTTGTCGTCCTGTTCAAATTTTTTTTTTCAGAGTGTGTACTAAACCAATGTGCTGTGTAGCTCTTACCCACTAATACCATACATTTCCAATACCAGGTTTGAAGGCAGACCACTGAGTATTAGGCTGTCTAAGATGATTTGATTTATCCCCTGGTGAGCTAGGCTAGAGATCATAGGAAGGAACTATAAAATGCTTTCAAAGCAGTGACCTCCAGAAAATAGGTAGAATTGTTAGGAACTCTTAAGTAGAAGAAAGTGCCTGGACTTAGGAGATATTTTTATGTTCGTAATAACTATAAGGACCTTGTTTTTCATCATAAACCAAAAATGTTGTTAAAAAAAAAACAAAACAAAAACACATGTGGTCAGTCAGTAGATCAGTAATTTCTTTTTTCTTTTGTACCCTCTGATAAAATTAATTCTTATTCCATCACAAATCCAGACAACCTCTGTCAAATAGTTGCTTTCAGGCATTGAGCTGGTTGGGCTAAAAAAAATCCTTTTGTGAATCTCCTGTCTGGAGACTTTAATGATTATTTTTTGTTTCCTCTACTTTGGAGACCCTCACAATCAGGGAAATCATGAGAGGCATTTTGCTGTTCCTTATGAGAGGGCAAGACTATGGGGAGGGGACTGAGAGTAGTACAGCTATATATCCATTTGAAAAGTTAATCAGATATTTGGCATTTTGCTTCCTCATTTTAGGGAGAGAGCTTTGCAATTCTTACACCTCTACGTTTCTGATGTTTTGAGCGGTCAAGCAGACTGTGGCCTCACATTTTTTCAGAATATGCTTCTAGAGTTTCTGGGTTATTTTTATGCCATCTGGTGCTAAATAATAAATCATGTTTCAGATCCCGAATCCTGTGTAATTCTTAAGGCAATTATTTCCTATTGACTGTTTTAGCTGCTGTTTTGCTAGAAAATTAAGCCAACACTGAGAGCAAAAGATAACTATTTTAAAGTGATAGTTAATCAGGATTAACCTCAGTTTGGACACACTGTTATTTTATCCTTGTGCCAATGCTCTGTAACAACAAAATGTTAAAGAGCAATTAAGTTGTATTTGATGCAGCAGAGCAGCCTGAAGTAATGCTTTGTTTATGTAAGGAAGCAGCCCAGTACGGCAATGGTTGGGCAGTCATCCACCACTCACATATAGTTTGGGGGCTGTAAGCTGCCAAACTTGTGTACAGCCAGGGATGGATCAACACTGCACCCACAGCCTGGCTCCCCCAGCACACATGCTGCTGAAGGAAACTGTGCACTGTGCTCCTGGAGGATATGGCTTCTCCAGGAGAAACCTGGGCACCTAGGCTGGAGGAAGACCTTGTGCACCTCCATAGTCTCCAGGTAGGTTGGTGAATGGGCTGGACAGTGGGCAGGAGGACAGGAATCCTTTATAGGACATGCATCTGGGGGCATGCAGTGTATGCTATACCTCCCTCCAGTGACTAGGAATTGCTGTCCTAGACTTTGCCTGCCATGGTAACCTAAAAACATCCTCTGACACAGTGGCCCCCTGGCATGGGATGCACTATATCCATGCTGCTCATCTTATCTTTCAGGACAGGGCAGCTACATCCAGAATGTTTTCTGGGAAATGACTCTTGCTGTCTCCTGAGCTGTGCCCAGGAATTTTTTTGGGGAGCTGTCACACACCAGAGCATGCCTAGAGCTGTTCTAGCACATCAGCACCAGAGTAATCAAAATAAAATTTCAGGGGACAATCCCTAACACTGTTTAATATATATTTTATTATATACACAGTATAGTATGTAATATATACTGTATATACCTCCTTTAAAGTAGGGATGTAGTGCCGAGTAACTACAGAGAACCTTATTGTTCCACTACAGTCAATTCTGTAATGCCTCTTTAAAAACAATTTTGAGATGCCACATTTGATGTTAGCTTGTTTCATTATAGCAAGGCACTGTATTTGGCTATGAAAAGTGTATGAATTATATAAATTTCAATATAGAGACATTACAACATGACTTAGGAAAAAATCCTGTACAACTGTTTTACCTTGCTTTTGGCATATTATAGCACAAACAATAATGCGAAACTGGGATAGGAAAAAACTGTTCTTTAAGTTAATGTTACCAACTCCAACAGTTTTCAAGCAAGTCCAGAAATTAGTTAAGCTTTATGTAGATTTGTGAACAGGTATTGTCATTTTTAAAATCCTTCCTGAAAACCCCAAGATGTTGAATAATACTTAGCTTAGTATTGCAGTTTTTCTATAGTGTTTTTCAGACTTTGCCTATATAGACTGTAGTGGAGCACTCACAGGCTTCATATTCTACACCAGGCTTTCTGGTTAAGTGGGTTAATCTTAAGAGTTCTCTGGCTTTTATAATTAATTGTATGATAGACTTGGTATTTTGCTGCTTTATTTTGTGAAAATTGTGGCCGGAGATTTACCTCTAGGAGGAGCTGTTACTCCTGTATGTTTAGGGAGATAACTCAATTTAAGAGAGCTTTTATCAAGTTGTGTTTTAGGCATCACAGTACAGATAGTATCCTTTTTGTGATATGACACTGTCCAGAATATATGCAAGAGCTGAAAAACAGGTGTCTGATGTGACTGTCACAAGTGCTACATGGCCCAAATTGGCATCCTGTTATACAATTTACATCTAATATTCTTTCTTCTTTCGCACCTGGGATACATGACCTCTTAGAAGACAAGTACAACCATAATTTCATCCCTTTCATCTGGCAGTTACCACAAAGATACAAATTTCTTCTTTTTAGAGGAAACTAAGTATATGCAGACATCAACAGAAATTCCTGAGAGTGTCTTTATTAAATGCACTGGAACTACACAGAAGCAGGATTTAATTGTATGTATTTCAGCATTCTGATTAACTGATGGCTAGACCTAATAGAAATTCCAAGAAATAGAAAAAAATTCAATAACCTTGTTTGACACAGACATAGTTTTGAGTACTTGGCTAAAGAAAAAAAGTTCAAGAAAAGGTATCAAATAGGGCCAGACAAAACACTTAGTTTATTTAAAGCAAAAATATTGGAGTATTTCATATTAGAGTGTTTAGTATGTTTCTGAAAATAAAGGAGAAGTAAATTCTGAATTTTTTTTTTAATTGAAATGTTCATTGTGAAATATCAAAATGAAATATTCCAACTTTTTCACAATTATTTTTTTCCTCCAGACTAAGTTCTTTCTTTCTTTCTTTTTTTTTTTTTTTTTTTTTGGGGGGGGGGGGGGGGGGGGGGGAAGGGGTCTATATCACTCTACTTAAATCTGTATTTTATATCACTCTACCTAAATCTACCTAAATCTATATCACTCTACCTAAATCTGTATTTAGAACAGTCTGAAGTATTTTTAATGTTTCTAGCCAATAGGGAGTTATATTTATATTTATTAGACACAGCACATAAGTTTATTTAACTTTAGTTTCATGTAATTGCACCAAAAATATAAGGACATAAGGAATTAGTTTCCTTTCCTTTACCTCAATTTTATGTCACATTCATGGATGTAATACTTCTCCCGACTTCCTGACTGAACCAATTTTAAATAAGTAAAGAATTGGGACACCAAGGTATGGACTCGTATCTTAACTAGCCATATATCTGCTGACATAAATTATCCTTCAAGAAAAGATAGAGTAAATAAGACATTCCATTACTGGGCCTTACGTTACGTGAATTAACTATTTTATTTTATTTTTATTTTTATTTTTATTTTTATTTTTATTTTTATTTTTATTTTTATTTTTATTTTTAATTTTATTTTTAATTTTATTTTTAATTTTAATTTAATTTAATTTAATTTTAATTTTATTTTACTTTATTTTATTTTATTTTATTTTATTTTCCTTACATAATAAATATATTTTCTCACTAAAAATAAATCAAACCAAAATTTTTGTGCCCATAAAGAATTTAGGTCATATTCCATAGTTTTTCCAGCATTACGCTTGTATTGCCTAAAAAGAAGTATAAGAGAGGCAAAAAATGCCAGTATCTACCTGCTAGGGCTAGCCACAGAGGGACAAATTTTCTGCAAGCATCACGTCTTTTTCTTCCATGTCTCTTTCTTAAAATATGTAGCAAAAGAGCAAGACAGATTAAGAAGGTTACACAGAGAAAGGAAAGAGCCAGACTGTCATATTCCAGCTATCTCCTTTTGATCATTCTCTAAAGGTCGTTTCCAGTTTGCTTAAGTTAATGCAGCCTGCACACTAATCTGTGATAAAATTATAGCAAAACCAGTACCAGCTTTCTGATTGTCTTTCATCAACTTCTTGTACAGTGTGATATAAGCAAAGAGCTTTATACACTTTACCAAGGGCTGACACAGCTTGGTTTGTAATATTGATCATTAGGAGCATTTGTATTTGCATAGTCATTTATTTTCTGATTTTCCGTTTTCAGAGCCGATTTTGATGATTCTGCTACTTATTCTGCAGTTGCAACAAATGTCCATGGGCAGGCATCAACTAATTGTGCTGTAGTTGTACGAAGTAAGTCCTACTTCATGATTAAAATAAGAAATAAATATGTTCTCGTCAATGAACCTTTATTGTCTGTATTTTACAGGGTTCCGAGAGGGTGAAGAGCCTCACCCAGCTGGGATAATGCCCTTCCACTGTAAGCAAATATATTTTTTTGCTTTGATAGTTTGTATACCCTTATTGTTAATGAAAGCCAGAATAATGTTTTACAGATGAGAAGATAAAATATAATTTGTTTCTTCTGATTTTGTTCTCTAAGCACTCAGTAGCAATCTGAGCCGTCCAGATGCTTTTTCTTTCCCATTTGCATCTCTAGATCAGCGTATAGTATACTAGAGAGTTCATCAGATTTAACTTCAGATTTAACAGTAATCAGCTTGTGATATCAAAAAGTTACTTAAGAATGTTTTTATTTTCTCATGCATAGTGCCCCTGTCGTATGATGTTTGCTTCACACACTTTGACGTCCAGTTTTTGGAGAAATTTGGAGTCACCTTTGCAACTGAAGGTGAAACACTGACCCTTAAGTGTTCTGTGTTGGTCACCCCAGAGCTGAAAAGACTACGGCCCCGTGCTGAGTGGTATAGAGATGGTAAGTTAGTACATTGAATAGAAGCTATCTGGAAAATGCCGGAGAAAACACTGACCAGGCTTGGAACATGAGATTCTCAGAACGAATTTCAGAATAGAGCAGATAAATATCTCTAGTTAGAATTTACAGACTTGATCTCTCTTTAAATTACATTACTTGGTCCACATTTACAGCAAAGGAGGTAATCTCATATTAACTAATAACACAGTGGTTAGAACATTTACTGAGTAGGTGGAGAACCAAAGTCAATTCCTAGGTTTGAGCATAATCTATAATTGAATGCTGTGACCACTGAACTGGAGGGTACTTACAAAGCAGTAAATTAGTGTTTGAAGCACTGAGGTGTAGGCGTGGTTCTCTTCTTCCATCTTGCTCCACTATTGTGAATTTTACGTTAACACATATTTAATTTATAGTTCAGAAATACTTAGAGGAATCAGGCCTGAAATACAGGCTTTTGCTCTGCTGTGTAAGTACCACGTTTGTAGGCCTTTGTCTCGTTTGTCAGTGAAAAATGATGCTATGCTAAGTAAAGAAGTCTTTAATGGAAGTACTGAAAAAAAAAAAAGCATCCCCGAAGCACATTGCAGTGTTTGGTTAATAGTATACTAACCCTGTATGAGTAGTATTAGTTCTCCACCCTCACCCCCCCCCCCCCCCCCCCCCCCCCCAAAAAAAAAAAACAAAAACTAGAAACAAAAAAACACCTACTTAAATTTTAGCAGACATTAGGCTATCATAGATATTCAGCTTACAACTTTTCACCAACTACAGTTTCAGTGTAGGATCCTAAAGTACATATTCTGAGGATTCAAGTGAATGCTGAAACCTTGAAACCTTTCCCCAAAGGAACCACATATGGGAACAGCAGACTCCCAGTGCTGGTATTTGGACTGGTCATAGACAAGGTGGTAAAATTCTATAGCTAACAAAATGTGGTGCATAAACAAAGAAATGTTAATAACATTGATAAGGAAGTGAAGAAAAATTGAGATTAGGAAAATCAAAAAAGAGACTATTTTATTGCTGATAGTTATACCTTTTGTTTCATGCACATCATTATTTTACATAAATTTGATATTCAGTGAAAATATGAAATAATAAAAATGGCTGTTTTGTTTGGTGAATAACTTAAAATACAAGGCTCATCCTTGAACCCAGATTCTCTTCCCACTGAAGTGTACAGGGGTTTGTAAGTTGCTATCAATAGACTCTGAGGAGAGCCATTATTTTCAATGGTACTTTAACTTTGTCTCCTACTGGGCCCAGATTCTCAAGGTGCCAAGTCTCTGAACTTTTGTTTTGGGAACTACAGCCATGAGGAGCTACTAATTTTCAAGTGTTGCACCATGTTGTTCAAATTTTCATCCAGTATGAAATGTTCTTGCACTATGGACAGTTGAACAACAATTTATCCGTTCAGATTAATTATGATGCCAAGATAATTCCTTCCTGATATATAACAAAGTCATGCTCTATTTTTCCCCTTATTTGCCATAGGGTTACATTCCAAATGAAAACCTGAGATAAAAACACGGTCTCTTTGAAGGCAATGGGGTTTTGCTAGTGAGTCAGATAGACTTTCATCCCATTATTCTATTTACGTTACAGGGAAATACGATGATATGAACAAGCTTAAGATTGTCTTTCCTTGTGATCCTACATGGATCACAATATTTTGAAGATGTATCAACTGGCAGAACTTGTTTCCAAATACAGCAGGAATTCTTGAGCTATGAACCTTTGCTGTGTGCTACAATTACCTGTATTGAGTCTCTTGAGAGCTGTAGGCAATGCATAAATATAAATGACGAGAAGGTTAATAATTTGTTCAGCATTATGTGCTTTCAATGTTCTTTTTTTTTTTTTCCTTTGGAGAGGTAATATTTAATTCTACTCTTGTATTAAGACAATCTGTATTTTTCCTAAGATTTTTCAGTTTTTATTAATCAAATAATAACAACTAAAGCCCTGGCATAGATCTGTATAGATCTGTAATTTTAGTAATTATACACAAGAGAAATACGTGTTTATCCAGTATTAATAAGCTTCACATGAGTGAAGCTTATTGAGGTTGTCTACTAGACTCCTAGGGGCATATAAGTCAACTGAATCAAATCCTCTAAAGTGTTTTGGGATTTGACAAACATGAGTATGATGTCTACAATTCATGGCCCACTTATAACAGTTTAAGATACTGAAAGAACTAAATCAAAATAATAGTTAAGGGATATATATCCAATCTTGATGTGAGTTCAGCTGGTAACTGGAGCTTTCTGTTATTGATCTGTAGTGTAATATAAACATTATAAAGCTATACACACCAGCATTCTGCAGTTATTTATACTGTAATCTAGAATTTATAAATAAATAAATAAATAATTCAGAGGAAAAATTCACAGAGTGCAGAATTGAGTGTATATTTCAGCAGACCAAAATACATGATAAAGAGAAACTTCAATTTATAGTAATTCCCCACTCTATATCTGATTTTTCAGCAGAATGTTCTTCAGCAGAACAATGTTTTAGAAAAAATATCTCATGTACTGAAGTCAGCAAGTGAAGGTTGAGTCACACTGACTCTGAGTGTTAGTCTCTTCCCGGTTAGTTCCTTGGTAAGTTCTGATAGGAATGACAGAGCACAGCATGTGAGTAGACTGGGGATTTGATCACAACAGTGATGCCCTCATATTGTAAAATTATTGTGATCACAAGTACATAAATACCTGCCCTATTAAAACTTGTGAATATCTTTACTTCTTGGCTTCTCTTGTCATCCATCCAGACTGCATTAACAAATAGTCCTCTTACTTGAGGGGTTTGGTGCTTCTTTGACCTTGTGTGAAGGAAAGAAGTTTTTCTGCTCTTAGAAAACATAACTGCCTCCATAGTTTCTGGTTTAAGGTGCACATAAACAGTGGGAATGGATGATTCTGGCATTGATAGACAATATGACAGGTTTTTCTGCCATTTCTATTTCAATTTAGAGTGTCTATGATTCCACTCAAGCTTGGAACCTAAATAAGTGACCTGCTATTCAAAGGTACTGGTTGTTCAACTTCATTTTTTCTTCAGGATTTTCCACAGAAATCACACTTAGTTAAAGTTTCTAGGTGGAGACATTTTGTGATTTCATCTAAAGTACTTCATGTCTTTCTCCACAAAGTGTCAGTACCATTGTGACATGACAGAAAGGGGACATACAAGGATCTCATGATAAAGGATCTCCTGTGAACAAATGTGACTGAATTTACTTTGTACTCTTTTCACTAAACACCTGTATGCTTAGGTGATCATGTAATTTACTGCTGTAAGTTTTAGTGGTGTCTGAACGTGTTTCATTTTTTATACCTTCTTATGCAATTCAGCTGGTAGCTGAGAAACCTGATTCCTTTACAATCATTCAAGAGCCTGTTCCAAAGTATATTTAAGCAATAGAGTAATAAACATTTATAGGTATTCAGCTTCTTTAAATATAATTCTGCTGTATCAATTAGAATAAATTAGTATGCAATAGGTCTCAGGGAGTTAAGAATTAAAAATAATCCAATCAATTATTAAAAAGGTGATATGAAGAAAGTCCCTTGGCTAGCATAAAATATCCTGCTCATTCTTTTGCTCAGGTTTCACTAGGCAATCAGATTAATTTGCATTAATCATGGGTCACCACCTCTCACCTGTGAGAAATTCAAATTTAATTTCATTCACTGCTCAACAGGCATGCCTTGAGGATTTAAATTTAGTCTATATTTATAGCAGTCCAGATTAAACTGAAATCTCGTCTCTTAAACTTGAGAAATAAATTGAGTAATCTAACATTTGACCTGAACAGGTAGCAAAACTTATTAATAATGAAATGAAGTTCCACCCTGCATTCATTACAAGGTATGACAGATTTTCACATAATTGTTTCAAAATGTGGATAATATTTTTCTCTGTCAGCATATGCAAAGTGACAGTGATGGAAATTCTGCTGTTGGCATTACACAGGGTATTCTGAGACTTCATATTCTCTAAAATTCACTGAGGCAATGAGTTTAGAGAGACCCGGCTTGGGTTTTCATAGTATCAAAGCGCTGTCACTCTGAATAAAGCTACCATAAGGCTGGTGTAGTGGGTACCTCTGATTAGCACAGAGCTGCACAGCTGCACTAGGATATATGCAGTTCTGGCCAGCGCGGTGATGTGTCTGATGGGTCTTCTGTTCCAGATGTGCTGATAAAGGACTCCAAGTGGACAAAGCTGTATTTTGGAGAAGGCCAGGCAGCTCTGTCCTTTACTCATCTGAACAAGGATGATGAAGGTTTATACACCCTGCGTATGATTACAAAAGGTGGAGTGAATGAATGCAGTGCATACCTGTTTGTCAGAGGTAAGGTTTTCATTCCTTTCTTGTGAGAAATTAAAAAAAGAGCAGTAGAAAGAGCTATTTTATTAAAAAGTCACATGTAAGGAATGAAGCAGAAAAGAAAGTTGGCATTGTGGTATTCCATAGTCGTTAGATGTATACTGTAGTCTGTGCTAGAAACAGCATAGTCACTTTACATGAGTGGGTAGCTTCATAAGAACATATTTCTGAGGTTATTTTCCTTCCTGGGGAACCAGGTAAATCATTCTTATGAAGAAAGCACCTGTTCCTTTGTTTTTCTCCTTTCCTGATAGGGACTAAACATCTTCACATGGCACCATTACTCACTGTTTTATTTATTTATAGAGATTGCCAGGTGGGAATGAGTCTTGCTGGGCATTCTCACACTCTGTGCCACTGGGCCTTAGGAGAAGGCACAGGACGAAGAAACAGAAATATTCCCACCAATGTACCAATCACAGTCAGCTCAATAATCAGAGAAAAGAAGCAAAGTAAGAAATTAGCTCATTGAAGAAATACAGTTTTCACAAGAGACATAGCTGAAAGGAAGATAAATGTATTAAAATAGAATAAAGGTCATAATTTGCCCTTGCATTTGCATGTACAATTCTCAGTGAAGGGAGAATGAGCTCCCACGTGTACCTCCGGGCAAAACTTGGTTTTTCTTTTAAGTTCTTTTATTGAAGGATGAAAATAACTCTAGCTGAGCAATGCTTTCACTCTCTTAAATACATTGGACAACATGTTCAGCAGTGGCAAGCTGGAGCAACCCCACTGAAGCCATTAGAGCTGTACTAATTTTAAACCTACAGAGATCTGGGATGTTTTTGGAAATGTATTGTAAAATGCTTGTCTTGCAGAAGAGTTTTCCAGACAGTTTGCATGGAGCAATGAATGTTGTTTTGAATGGTTAAGATACATCTTCCTCACAGGACTCGCACATGGGCTTCATCAGCTTTGCAATATATCCTAAGCAAGCCACCCTGATCTCACTGGAAACAATTTGCTAAAGATTTCTAGTTCCCAATTACCTTCAAGGAAATGAACTACTCAAGTGAAAAATGCTCACTAATGTATACTAACTTTCCTAGAAGATTATTGCATACTGGTGGGTCAATTTTAGGTATCTCTATGGTCCATTTTGTACTTTGTCTAATGCATTCACATGCACAGAACCCAGGACTTGAGCTATGTCCTCCAGAGTCTGTAGTGTCCTCTGTTGGTCTTTCTCTCATCTTTTTTTAATGTAGGTTGTGATCTGATGCTACAAAGTCATTGTAATGTGTAGAGTCAGGACCATAGAAAATAAATATTTTAAGGGATTACAGGCCACCTCAAAACTGATTGTCTTTGCATTATGGCAAATGATTTTCTCAGTCCTTAGGTTTCCTCCTCTGAGATACCTCAAATTTATCTGCAAGAAATGTGCATAAAGAACAGCAAAGTCTGGGGTAGCCTTGCAGGAGGTAGATTGTTATAGGGTCACAGTGGTTCTTTGCTGATATATTAGGAAAATCTGGGAAAACATCAAATTAAGGTTCAAATTAAACTTGCAGCTTTTGCTTTATTTCAGAAAAAAAAAAAAAAAATCCATACAAGGATAAATTTGCCCTTTATACAGTATGTTTTTGTATTATAGAAAACATTTTTTGAAGGGAGAGAACCTGTTAGGAGACTCCACTAGGAGTCATGGGTCTATATCAATCAATACCTCAGAAATGAAACCACAAAAAAGTATCTTAATGAAAGTACATTCATTACTTCTAAGTCTTTAAATAAAAAGTAGCCTTAGAAATGTACCAGGAGTTTGAAAACTTTTCATTTCCTAAGAGATTTATTTTCCTCAGCTACATAGCTGTTACTGAGTACCTTGGTCTGGTCAGTAACCCACTGAGTTACAGCTTTCAGTGGGAAAGATCAAAAACATGTGGGGCAGTAGGGCTTTTAATTTCTGTGAGAAGTAATGGGGGCTTAATGCTTAAACTGTTTCCATACCTTAAAAATATCCCTGAAAACTTTTAACCATGTGGAGAGATATACATGAGTCCGATTCATTAGTGCAGTGAATTAGTGTATAATGAAATCTTTGGGCTCCCATTCACGTAAAAGGCTAGTGGAGCGAACTGAAAATATTCCATTTAGTCTTTGTTGTAGATTTCAGAGGAGTCACAGTCAAAACTGATTTATTTTTATTTGTAATCCAGATGCTGATGCGTTGATTGCGGGAGCACCCGGGGCACCGATGGATGTGAAGTGCCATGATGCTAACAGAGACTATGTTATTGTTACCTGGAAGCCACCAAATACGACCTCCCAGAGCCCAGTCATTGGATATTTTGTTGACAAGTATGTAAACATTGGTATTTATTTAATTTTATTGCCCAAAGCATGCATATACTTAACTACAAAAATTCCATCATATGTCCTTGACCACTTAGGTTCTTTAGCTATATTTTTACAGACCCCAGGCGCTGTAGGTTGCCTGCTTTGTTAAATAACTGTACTGTTTTCTGGCACACTTTTAGTTCTAGTAATCTAGTTCTTTCTCAGGCAATTCCGAGTACAGTCTGGGAGTTAGTAAGGACCAGGGGCCATTTCCAGTAATCATTTGCAAGCAGCCATACTTTATCAGACTATTAAAATGTTCAATACTATGGATGTGGCCAAGTCAGAGAATGAGCCCTGGCATCATTTAATCTATAGAAGCCAGAATCCATAGATATCTTGAATTAGATTTAGTCTCTTTAATCTGTATACTGTAAACACTGGAATCTAGGATTTATTATATAATTATATTTTTCTTTCATCCATAACTGTGGTATAGCAGGGGCTCAAGGCACAGGCTTTTGGGAGCTGGTAGTTTAAATCAGAATGGCAGTTCTCTCCCTCTTCTAGTCTGCTTTGCACTTTGCTAGGGTTTCAGCTCAGTGCAGGCAGCCCAGGATCAGGGTCCCAAGTGTTGTTTTGCATCTCTTCCACTGAAGTGTAGGCTTGCCCCTTGCAGCCAGAGCAGAACAGCTGATCTTTAGTATTTGAAACTGACAGTCAGCAAAAACATTACTGAAGTGATTTCACAGTGTATAATGCTCTGCACTCAAAAGCAACATTTGTAGCTCATTGCTATTTGCTACCCCGTAATTTGGTCTAGTTCAGAGACAACTGTCTGGGAATTGCTGGAAAATGTTGGTTTATGAATAGCAGTCAGCATGAGGAAATTAACTTAAGCCCTAGGGACTCTACCAGTTATATCCAATTTGTGCAGTGCATAGATCACAGGAGAATTTCACCTATTTTGTATATAATCTAGCCAGCTGTTCTTTTGACATTTTACTTGGATTGCTGCAGCACCAAGTAGCCTTTGATCACAACCCTATTTTTCCCAGTACTGTTAGGGCAAAAGGCAGTCTTCTCCATGAAAGTTTACAGTAATAGGAGACAAAACATATGTGTACACACAAAGGAGTCAGTATGAGGACATCATTGTGCTTCATGATGACTCGGTGGTCGAACCATTGTCAGAGGAAAAGGCATGATGCTTCCTTAAAAATATGACATGAAAGAGATGGAAAAAAATAGATGAAAGCTCCAATTTCAGCATCTTCTGGAGAGATGCATATTAAAAATAAAAGTGAACAACTTTTGTCATATGACAAGTTGGAGAACTAAGTGGAAGGAAGGCAGAGAGAGTTGACAAGGACAAAAAAAAAAACATGCATGAAAAATAACCTTTGCAACTGTATTATGAATAAATATGAACAAGGTGAGAATTGGTTGTCTGATCAGAGGAAAGAGTGTATAAAGAGTGTTTCATTGATGAGTGACATAGTTTAGTCCTTCAACTTAATGAGGGTGGTTTCTGTGATGCTGACTCATCACAGAATATGTAGGATGGCGTATTTTTATTGTGGGATGACACTGATAAAAGCTGTCTTCTGCTACTCCAAGATGTGAAGTAGGCTTGGAAAACTGGGTCCAGTGCAACGATGCTCCTGTAAAAATCTGCAAGTACCCTGTGACTGGTCTTTACGAGGGACGGTCCTACATATTCCGTGTGAGAGCAGTGAACAACGCTGGCATTAGCAGGCCTTCTCGAGTCTCTGAACCGGTTGCAGCTCTTGACCCTGTTGACCTGGAAAGAACACAAAGTAGGTTCTGTGAGGCTGGAACAGATGATGAATACGTGATCTTACATTTTTTTCAGATTCTATTTGCTTAGTTAACCTAAGCAGCAGTGCTTATTTCTTCCTTTCAATGAATATCTCACTAATTTCAATGGGAGGGTGCGGGGTGGGGTGGAGGGTGTATAGCTGGAATGGCAAGGTCCTCATGGACAATCTTTCAGGACCTGGAGATTCCATCTCAGTTATAGCTGTTTTTACTTAGCTTTAAATACAAACAATATAAATTACTACAAGGAACAATGTTTTCAAGCTTTCAGTATGCCCTGGAAGCTTGTAACATTTGCAATGTGAGACAGGCACTAAGGCCCCATAAACTTCTATGTTTGCTGGCAGAAACATTCGAAAAAGTAATTGAAATGTCTATCTTAGAAAAAAAAAAATCACCATCCTACAGATGGTTGCACTTATCTGCATTATCTGCATCTTTATTTATTTATTTATTTATTTATTTATTTATTTATTTATTTTCTTTCTCCTCAGTTAAGTGCCATTAGTGGCACAAAGCTCCCCTGCTACAGGTTGGGGGTATCTGGTATTGTAACTTTTCTGGCAGATGGAAAAAGTCAATCTAATAAACAAACTCCTTCTGAGGTCTTGTGCTAAAGGCCACTGCAGTCTGCAAAGGAGCCTTGTGAGAGCTCCTCCATGAGTGCAGTAAGCTGTCTTGCTCTGGGGAGTACTTTTATTCCATATACTGTATACTTGTGCACTTTCTGTTTTGTGTGTTGCTTTTATACATAAAGGAATTAAACACATTATGAAGACTGCCCCAATGTTACTTGTAAAACCTGAGCTGAATATGCTGTTTCCATTGGCTTTATGGCCAATGCCTATGGCAAAAGTCAATATACAATATACAGTTGTTTGCCGATCTGCCAGACAATTGAATAAATCTATTGTGGCTGTGATCCTTACTTTTTAGCACATCTTTAAATAGTACTGTCTTGTTTGGTTTTCCTATGGAAGTTAAAGAAGCAATGTATGACTCTGAGCTGATTGCATCTGTGGAAAGATTTAAAGCAGTTTTATAGAAATAGAGGCATACAGGGTTTTTGATAGATGATGAACAGGTAATTTGAAAAAAATTGTAAATATAGTAATCTGGTTCAAGAAACTAACTGAATGCTTTGCTTAACAGCTATTCATGTGGATGAAGGTAGAAAGATTGTAATCAGTAAAGATGACCTTGAAGGTATGTTGTATTTCTATTATTTCAGTCCATTTGCTTGTATCCCAGGATTTCAGCAATTTATTTAGAAACATAGCTTTAAAAGACATCCTCCTACTGAGTAAGCTCTTTATAGTAACATATATAGTCAGATATTTTGGCTTGCAAGCCTGAGAGAACACAAGTGGAAGATAAAGGTCTGAAAGGATAGACAGTACCATATTAGTTTCATTATGTTCTGACAGTCTCCTCACCTTTTAGCTTTGGCCAGTGCTAGGCTCAGTTTGAACAGCTGAACATATCTGATCACCCAAATTTTCTTTTCAACTAGCCTTCTGGGAGCTAAATATAGTTTTTCTTTACACTGAATTTGGTGATCTGGGCAAGTTGTTTCTGCTTTCTCTCTCTCTCTCTCACACACACACACCACACCACAACAAAACAAAACAACACAAAAACACCTTATGCAAATCTATCCCAATTCTTTAATTAATATCTCTCTCCCTGAATAGAGAGGTTGTTAAGGCTATAGATTAAACATTGTTTTTCCTCAGAAGAACTGGAAAGATCATTTCCAAATTTTGAGTAAAGCCTGAATATCTTCCATCTTTGTTTCTATATGTGATGATTTTTTTTTTTTGGGGTTGCATAATGATTTTCTTTTCACTTAACCTGTCAAAAATGTTAACTATAATGGCATAGTATATTAACAAAATATGTATTTATACTGTCTTCAACAAAGTAAGCTTATAAAGCTGTAACTCCAATAATAACATTATATAGGAAAATCCACCGGAGAACAGGTGCAATTGAATGGTGAATTAGTTGTTAAATAGTTTCTCCAGTGCATGGGTGGGACAGATGAAATTTCTCCATTTTGATTATGGTATCCTAATTAACTGTTAGGGATGTTATAGTATCAGAATCACAACATAGGCTCAGAACAAGTTTGTCTAACTTGTCTGGCTTCAAAGGGTATGTTCCTCTTCTCAGGATTGCCTGAGAATGATCAGGAGGTTAAACAGCCAATCTGGTGTGAGTATAAATAGTGACATTGGGATTCATGTTTTATTTATTCATATTTAATAGAAGAATATGAATCTCCACATACTATTGCTTGTATAGATCATTATTTTCATCCACAAGATTGGATACCACTTTTGAAAAAAGTGATCTCATAGATCAGAAATGTATTCCTTTTTAGTGCCAGGTGACATTTCATTCTGAGCAAGTGGCTGTACTATCATGTCATATCATTAGAAACTATGTTCGCTTCAAGTTTTTCAATAATGAGATGTTTATAAAATGTTAAAACATTGCTTCCATCATTTAGAGATTATTTGTAGAATCCTTTTTGTCTTTTTTGATGTCAAATTCTGACCATTTAGAGGACATAAGCTCCCTATTAACATGAGGAAGTGACAAAATTTGCCTTAAAAGAATGAAACTTTTTGCTTTCTTCCATTGTAACAAACAAACAAACAAAAAATTGAAGGTATCTGCTGAATTGCTATTTCTGAACTATTACCAAGAATAAGCTTCTTCAGAGCTGTGTAGCTCTACCTGAAGCTGTTTCTCACTGTCCCGAGCCATTCCTATGTAGTGCTGCTTTACACCATTGTAATCCCACTGGTAGGGAAACTGGATCCTTCTCATGCTTCTGTGGGTGACTGTGGATATGAACAGCCGTGCTGACTGCCTCCAGACTGGCATGCAGGTCCTGCCTCACCTTGTTGGTAGCACTGTAGGGCAAGTAAGGAGTGGGGGGAGGTTGATTAGGCCACTCCAATTGGTGGAGTCACCAAAGGGCTGGTGACATTTGTCTGCCTCCTATCCATGTTTTTTAGAAGTGCTTTAGACTGTGCTAGCTGTCTACATTATATTATCATATAATCACATCACATTATGTTGTTAATAGGTTCTGTTTCCTTTTCTGCTGTTCTTCTCCTTACTGTACTTCCCTTGCAGGTATCTTCTAGCCTAAGTTTTTGTAATGCCACATTGGAATTCTGTCTTTGATCAAAAAATATATCTTATTTGCATATAGTGGAGAGTTTTTTTCCAAGGCTTTCTACCCAGCAGATAAAAGTAATTCAAACGTGATCAAAGGAAAAAATGTGTGACAAATGCACAGCTTTTCAGGGGCATATTTAACTTTAACTGAAAAAGTAAATAACTAACTTTTAATGCTGATACTTCATTCCTCAAAATGGAGCTGAAGTGAGCAAGTGGACTGCATGGATGATGTCCTAGCTGAGCACTGTGCTGCAGAGTGGGCTGTAGCGTAAAAGCTGACCCTGAGGTTAATCTGCTGTTTAACACTCGCTACATTTATTACTCTTCCAGGCGATATTCAGATTCCAGGCCCTCCCACCAATGTACATGCTTCAGAAATCAGCAAAACATATGTTGTACTCAGCTGGGATCCACCTGTTCCCCGTGGCAGGGAGCCATTGACGTACTTCATTGAGAAGGTACATTGTACTGCACAAAGGCATTTAGCTATGAGGGGTTTCATTGCCACATGCAATTATATTCAACTCATTTTTAGAACTGCAGAATGAGCAATAAAACTAACACTTTCTGAGGTCTCACAGGATCTGGTAATGAGATGTTAGATAGGCATGGACAATCAAATGTCATATTACATGATTTAATGAATATTGAAATTCAAGGTCCAGGGAAAAGGATACCCCTGTGCAATTTGCTTGCTGCTGGCTAAAATGAGAGCAAACTATGTGTGTAAGGTAGCAGTTTAATGGAAAATAAATAAATAAATAAATAAATAAATAAATAAATAAAAAGTCTTTGATTTCACATCCCTACAGGCAAGACTTCCAGTTTGCTGTTTACCTGTATTACAAGGAATGTTATGGTAGTCCTGCAGTAGAGCAAGGAATAAGCATGACTCATAGCTTGATTCTCCAGTGTTCTTTTGCAGGCTTACTGCACCCTGTGCTATAACCTGATATTTCCAGTTTATTCCCTAAAGGCTAGTAGAGAGGCAGATGTCTGTCTCAGGTTCACTGCTCCCCGGTAGTCTTCCTGGCAGCCTCTTCATCCCCTAGACTTGATAGGGAACTTGGATGATGACAGTAGGGAGAGGCTTGTTCTTCTCCCATCTATGCTACTAAGATTTAGATAAATCTGTCCCTGTGCCAGGTGCGTAATTAAATATGTTGAATTGCAGCCAGAGGTCGTAATCTTTCCCGCCTTGCTCCAAAGTTTGCCCATCACTTCAGTAAAGTAAATGGGCCTCATACCTGACCTCTAAAACTCTTAACATGCCAAGCTATACTTAGTTTTATGAATGGATGAATCGTAGCATATGCCCTCTCTAATGATCCATGGACAGTGAAACCGTCCATAAAACTGCCACACATTCAGTTTCCATGTTGAATATTGTGTCAGCAGATCCTTACTACACTTTTTTTTTTCTTCTCACAACTGTTCAACACATTCCTTTGAAGTTCATTTCTTAGCTAACCATTTTGTGCACATCACCCCACTTTTTGCAGCTCACCATCTTGCCTTTTTCTTCTCAGTCACATCAAAATCCCCAATTCCAAAACCCCTCATATCATATCTCTACTGTATTCAGCATCCATGACTGCTGGGTGTTGAATATTAAGGGGTAAAGTGAAGTCCACTCACCAGTTAGATTTTCCACTAGGCACATTTATGATTTCTCCCACTCTGTCTTTCATATTCAGGAAAACTAATGGTAAGAAATTATTCCATTTAAATAAGTATCTTATTTTCTCTCTATGCCACACAATATCATATCATTGTTTCTTTGTATTTATTCCTACTTGTATACATATGCTCTTATCTATAAATTTCATGCCAACTAAATTAAGCATTTTGAACCAGCTCTTTGTCTTGTATTTATACATCAACCAAAAGGGAAGTTTTGGTCACTGACTCTAGAAAAAAAAAAAAAAAAAAAAAAAAAAGACAATAAAAGTAACATGCCCTTCATCAGGAGCATGCTTTCAATCACAATCTGACAGCAAGTACAAAATTTATTCTAACTTTATCTGCCTATAATTTAGAATTGTACATCTGAGCTAGTTACCTACACTTTCCTACGGAGATGAAACAGAAACTGGAACTTTCTGTAATGATTCAGGTATCCTGTGTTAGAAGACTACTGTTGGATGAAATGTGGCCTGAAAATACCTTTATTATTTCATTATACTAATTAATACCTGACTCTAAAATCCTTTGACATATAAATAGCTTATATATATGAATAGCCCGATCAGTTCATAGGTGAATTTTTTTGGGGTTGTTTTATTTTTTTTTTTTATTTTTTTTATTATTTTTTGCTTTTCACAGTCATTTGTTAATTTAGGAAATCATGATTTCTAATTAATATATTTCAAATAAAGAAGTCTCAGTGTTGAGGAACAAAAAAAGTTTTTAAAGGCCTCAAGAAACATAAATTGAAACTGAGTTCTCCAAGCTGAATAGCAATGTTACTTTAAAGCATTCTTTAACAGATAAATCAAATCAAACTACAGAGTAAAATGTGATATTGATTCATGTCTCTGTGAAACTGAAATGCAAAAATTAATGTTTTTTATACTAGAAAGTAAAATATATGGCAAAATGATGTTTTCATATATTCCATCTTCTGTTTAATGAAGAAAATGAAAGTTACATTTCCTTTTTGCTATTGAGAACAGTAGGTGAGTTCAGTATCTATGGAAAAGATCTTGATATATGGCTCCAGCTGTTTACCTTTTCATTATTTATCTATAGTAGGCCTCATTATATACAGGGTAGTTTCACAGGTGCCATGAAACATTGCTCCTGGTGTAAGAAGTTTACAGTCTATCAGACTTTGTTCATGGACTCTCTGTTCCAAAACTTATGAAAATTTAATTTTTATGCACCTTTCTGTGTCAGAAGGTAATTTTATTTAAGCTATTTAGTGGGCACTTGAGTTTTATTAAAATCTCTGAAATACACCATGACTAATTTTTGTTTTGGGCCAACAGATTATCCAGGGATCTAATGGACAACATATTTTCCCAGAGTGCTGATTTGCTGGCTCTCTTCTATGTACAGTTATGATGCTAATTAGCTCAGCTACTATACCAAAAGCAGTACAACAGAGAATATTCAAAAGTAATTATTTCATTTGATGAATGCTTTAGAGACACAATTTTACATAACAGAGTACATAAAGATATGTCAGTGAGTAAAGTACATGTAACATGCCCCTCCCTACCTTTTTGCTAAAATCTGATTAGGACTTGCTTTATACTGAATCTTTGAGTGTTCAAGTAAATTTTTGCAGGACATGAGAGTAACTCTTGGAACCAGTCATGGGTAACAGTCATGGTCCTAGCTGAAGGTTAGCTATATGTACAAGAATACATATACCAAAGTCTAGGCAAACAGGGAGACAGTGAAGCCCTCAGACCTTTATTGTAGAGAATTTGAATGCATGAGCTATGAAAATTTGCATATGCTAAAGTGAGGCATTTGAGAATGATCCTTCTCCTTTAGCTCATGAGTAAATTCATGACAGTATGCCATATAGCAATATGTTCACTTTTTGACAGTTCCCAGAAGTGATTTTCAGCTTTTTTTTTTTTTTTTTTTTTTTTTTTTTCTGTAGTCCATGGTTGGCAGTGGAAGCTGGCAAAGAGTCAATGCACAGGTTGCTGTAAAATCTCCCCGCTATGCAGTGTTTGACCTTGCAGAAGGAAAACCATATGTCTTTCGAGTTGTGTCAGCAAACAAGCATGGCATCAGTGATCCATCTGAAATCACAGAACCTATTCAACCACAAGATACTGTTGGTAAGGCATTAATCATAAGGCATTAATATTAAATACAATTGATATTGTACAAAATGTAAATAGACAACTCTCATTATAATTAGATTAGTATAATTACAATAATAGTAATCAAATTCATTTTGAATTTCAAAAATACCAAGATGTTAAATTTTAGAAACATTCAAAAATTTTCATAATGATCATAAGTCTCCATTCTAAGATCAGTAATTGTTAAAAAGTTAAATTAATTTTAGCTAGTCATTCCTCAGAGTGCTCTACTAATATGACATGTCAAAAAATAAGATAATATGTGTTAATTGCTAACTTACGTAATTGTATTGTCTGGCTCAGGTAATTATATAGTACCTAATTCCCCACACTTTTAGCTAGTTAAGGTAGCCTTTCCTTTCTTCCTTAGTATTCTAAGTTGAAAGTTACTGTTGGTGCAGAATTCCTGTGGCATGCAGATGAGTAGATTTCAGTGATGGGGGAAGATACATCTTCATATTCAGTGGTAAAATTCTAAATGAAAATGAAGTGTTTATTTCAGGGCCACATTCAAGTATGCAAATGAAAATGTAGGGAATGATTATTCAATGTGTATCTCAAATATTTGGTGTACTTTTGCAATTTAGCAAAGGTCACAGACAACAGCCCCACATATTGACATCTATCATCTTCAGAGCATGTCTTAGTGCACTTGCTAGAAATGTAAGAAATGAATACAGTATCTGATATACCCATAGTGCACTAAATATTGCTAGATGTAAACTTCTTAATATTTATCATAATTAAAAAAAAAATGTAGCACATTGCCTTTAGCTTTTGATCTGTAACTATGCAAAATGAAACAAAATTATGTTTTGCTTTTATGTATTCTTGATTTGATGTTTCATTATTGCGTATAAATTATTTAAACTGTTCAACGTTCCCCAAGGTAGGGAAGAAAAATACTGTATTTATTTAACTTAGTACAGAAAATAGACTATCTCTTAGGGGTTAACACAAAAAAACATTTTGAATAAATAGTAGTCATACTTGAAAGCAGAAAGAGAAGGTTGTATTTTAAAGAGAAACTGTAGGAGTACTTTCAGAGATGGAGTTAACCACCTGAGCTAAAATGCATCAGACACACATGGCTTCATTTAGTAGCTGGCACACAGTGCCATTTGACATTCCTGAGGGTAGCTGAGACAACTTCATGGGGCTGCCAAACATAACACATGAGTTATGGGTGGCTCTCTCTTTTGAGAAGAAAATAGAGGGCAGAAAGGTTATGCTAGGCCATCCAAAATGACACTTAGTACTAGACAATTGACTTGAGTGGTAAAAGTGGATGTGATTTGAGATTGACATCCGGATTTAAGTATTTCCATGTAGGCATCTTCAGGTGCTTGGGATGTCTCTCGTTTCACTGTGGTGAGTGGAGCCTGGAGGATAAATTGGCTGACCAGCTATGGGGTATTTACATCAGGGTGAGATGAATCCTTTCAAGCGCTCTGCCAACCACTGATCTCAGGCTCAGTTTAATTGCCCAAGCAGACATCTTTTGAAATGGTTTCAGTCTGCCATTTCAGAGGGGTGCAGGTGTTCAGTATCTCCTGAGTCATATTGCCAACTCCATGAAGAAGGCTCAGATGCTCTAAAATGGTAGTAAATGAATTTAAGTAACTGAATTAAGCCCTAGAACTTTGACTATAATGCCTGCTTAAGAACATGTGCTTGTAGACACACATAAACTCCTAAACGTAGGTACCTTTATCTCAAGCTGAACCCACTTCCCACTTGATATTACAGCCTTACTGCTGTACTGTGTATTTATACATTATAATATTATGTAAGTATTCTTTTGGGACTTAAAAACTAAGAGTTCCAATGGATAGCAACCAAGATGGCCAGGGTCCCAGAGGTTGTGACCTGCAGAGAGGTCAAGGTAGCTGGGTTTGTTTAGAGTGGTCACTTAAAAAGATGGTGGTACCACACTGATCTCAGCAGTGCCAGATGATGAAATACAAGGCAACAGCCATAAACTGTAGTTTAGAAGATTAAGGTTTGAAAGTACTTTCCTGGTGAAAAAGGTGCAATAGCACAGTGCTGGAACAGGTTATGCAGGAAAGCTGTGAAATCTCCATTGTCGTAAGTTTGTGAGACTCAGACAAAGCCATGACTTATCTGGCTTAGTGCTGGTGATAGTTTCACCTGGTGACAGGGTGGGCTAGATGACCCCCTAAGATCCCTTCTAACCAACATTCCAATGCTTCTGTGAAATCCATCTTGCTAACTTTAGCTAACCACTTAGCATTCAAACATACACTTAAAGTTGTCCTGAAAAGTTGGCCTTTTCTGAATTGCCATCATCATTAGTTGGCTGACAGGTGGTATTTCCTAACTCTCATGATATTTGTACCTTTACAGTTTAAGTGCATTTTTTACTGATGCAGTAGTGCTACAGGAACTATATATAAACTTCATATTTGAGAAAGAATATTTAGAGAGCATTTTCATACCTGTATGCCTTTATCCACACTGATATTTGAAAATATGTTCCCTTATAATTCACGCTTCAAAAACATCTGTATAAAATCAGACTTGTAGGAAGCCTAGCAGCTTAGACTAAGTTTACTGTAAGTAAACAAATGGAAAATAAATACATTTATAAGCACTCATACAGAAGTATCCAGACAAGTGACTTAGCAAAACAAATACACTAGAATATAATTAATGTAGAAATGTTGACATGGTAGGATAAATCATAGTTAAAGTGGTTAAGCATAGTAACAGTATACAGCATTGTATATACTTAACTTATTTTTATTTTGATGTGTTCCATAACAGTACATGTCTTTCTCTTTTTCTTAGTTGTCCCATCTGCACCTGGTCGGGTAGTAGCCACAAGGAATACCAAAACATCAGTTGTAGTTCAATGGGATAAACCAAAACATGAAGAGGATTTGTATGGCTACTATATTGACTATTCTGTGGTGGGATCAAATCACTGGGAACCTAGTAACCATAAACCTATTAAATATAACAGGTATTGACAATACTTCTGTATTTTGGGGAGGTTTGAAAACTGTAGTTAATTTTAATCCAGTTTATGTGTTAAGCAATGGTGTTATGATGGGAGGTGGATGTTGAATGAATGTGATGAAAAATAGTCTGCAGTTTCTTGGAGCTAGACTTTTCAGATTGCTGGGCAGACTTCCCCCTGGGGTGAACAAACCTGATGCACTTGAGAAAGCATGAGAGAAGGAGAGGGGACTGCTGTGGTTTAACCCAGCAGACAGCTAAGCATCTTCCCCCCCTGTGTGGGATGGGGGAGAGAATCATGAGGAAAAAAAAAATAAAAGCTCGTGGGTTGGGATACATAAAGTTTAATGGGACAGAAAAGGAAGAGAAATTATAATGATGATGATAATAATAATAATAGAACGTGCAAAGCAAGTGATGAATAATGCAGTTGCTCAGCACCTGCTGACCAATGTCCAGCCTGTCCCAAAGCAATGGTAGCCTCTCTGGCCAACACTCCCAGCTTTTATTGCTCACCATGATGCTACATGGTGTGAGACATCCCTTTGGTAAGCCTTGGCCAGCAGTCCTGGCTGTTTCCCCTCCAAGCTCCTTGTGCACCCTCAGTCCCCTCGCTGGCAGGGCAGCATGAGAAGCAGAAAAGTCCTTGGCCAAAGGGATTGGGACAGCATAAAAATAAGAAAAAACATTTAATTTATTCATAGGTAAACACATCCTACAATAGGATAGTTCTGACTATTCCAATGTGACAGTAATCGCCCAGAACCTCAGAATATAACTGAAAGCTATTTTGGGTAGTTGATATGAAAAGAAAGTGAAAAAAGAATAGATTGGAGTTTGTCAAGCCAAAGTTCAGATGAAATGTACTATAGTTTACATGATGCTACCCAGTAGATCAGCACTATCCATTTAATATGAGTTCTATGAATTTTGTTCCAGTGCCCCATCCAATTATATTGCACTAACTCATATAATTGTATTACAGTTTTCCTGCTGGAAAAAATTTCCTTTGTGAAGCATTCATGAAGTCGAGCTTATTGTTGCCAAGATCTCATGTTATAGCAGACTATATCTTATCAGAACCATGTTAATATGCGATGCATTTCTTTTTTTGTTTTTAACCCAGGTTTGTTGTTCATGGTTTAGAAACTGGTGAACAGTACATCTTCCGTGTGAAAGCTGTGAATGCTGTAGGATTCAGTGAAAACTCACAGGAGTCAGAGGCTATAAAAGTACAGGCAGCCCTCAGTAAGTATGATTCTATGCAACTCAGTCTCATGTTTCTTTGATGAGTGACCTATTTTCAGCAACCAGCACCTTTGGTCTTATTTTGCAGCCTTGGAGCACATCTCCTCAGTGAAGTTTATGCTCTGGCATGTAACTGTTCCACAAAGAAAAGATGATGTAAAAAAAAAAAAAAAAGCTATTCATAAAGTCTATTAGAAGTATTGGGTCAGATTCACTCTAATGCTCAGGCTGCCTTTGGCTCCTCAGCTGTAAGAAATAAACTTGATTAAGACAGTAGATTCTGGGTGACTTGGAGTGGTGAAAATCAATTTAGTATGGAATTTGCTCCATTTGGAAGAGTTTTAGGAGACTTTATTACTGTGTGGCTGGACCAAACAGAAAATTGCATTGGGCTGCTCTAGATCAGAGAACAGTCTACCTGCACTTGTACCCTGCAAACAAAATTTCAGTGTATGAACAATCCACTATTCTACCTTCAGTGGGAATGATATGTTCTGAGGGAAAGGCTGAAAAATACTTAGAACACAGATCTGGGCTTCTATTGTCCAATTTTCATTTCTGCAGTTTCAGTTTCTTACTGAATAACTTAACGTGGAACAACACACCCTCTGAATAGCCTCCATATCTTAGAGAAGATAACCAACAAGCATCCTTGTCAGAAATACCTCTAAAAGTTTTATAATTCAGAAGAGCTCTTAGAGAGTGCCTTAATAACTCCGATTGAGATGTTACTGACAAACCTACTCTTCAATTTTTTTTAGGACGAAGTGTGTCTCATATGGGTAGGTGGGACACAAACACTTTTATGTCTGTCACTCAGTCATAAATGCATTCACACCTTTTGATTTGTCACTGTGTGTTTTGAAAATGAGAGTTGCATGGGGTATGTCACCAAACACAAAGCACATGGATCTTATAAACACTTATGGGATGTGAATGGCTTTAATCTGTTTCAGTAGCCTTAACAGGAATTTAGCACAACTATTTATAAGTGACTTACATTTGCATGGAAAGAATCTTTCTGCAGTATTGTTTTAAGGACGTTTATGGACTTTGCTGTGTTCCTTCTTAGTTGCAAAGAAGTGCTAATAATTGCAAAGGCCATGTTGTATGGCCTCTGAGAGTCACCACATTTGAAAAAAGAAGAACAAAAAGATTATTTCTGCTGATTACTATCTGTTCTCATGCTGATCCCTAGTACAGCTACAGGACCAGGGTCTGTGTTAAGGTCTTTATTAACATACCCTTTATATTCTTTATGAGGAAAGTCACATTGTCTCAAGTTATACTGGCAATTTAACTGAAAAGATCAGATGAGCTTTAAGTGCAGGACCTTAGGTTGTACTGACTGTAGCACAACAGGGCAAGAAAGGCATGTCTTCTGGCAAACTGTCATACACAGATGGCAAATACAAAATGGCGTTTGCTAGAAAGGGTGTTTGCGAGTTCAATAGGTCTAAAAACCAGCTCAGGAATAACTTCTCTTCATAGGAAGCTGCCTACATGGAATTTATGCTTCTGCTACAGGTAGGAGTAGACTCAAGAAAAAAATGTCTTTTCTGTCTAAGATAGGTTAAGCCAATGAAAGCCTAAATATTTTCTATTCCTTAAAAGGCAGATAGAACTCTTAGTCTATAGTAGGCTTGTAATACGGGGATAGGAGGGAAAAAACATGAAGGCCATAGACAGTCATATGACTTCACTTCATTTAAACTCATAGGCATTTTTTATTGATTAATTCTTAATGTATTCCAAAATTTGATTAGTTTATTTGCTTCTTAGCAGGAAGATGTCTTCTGAGCCATTTCAATCTTCCAGCATAAAATCTGGTCTGGAGACGCTTTTGCTGGCATTACCATTTCCAGTACCAAAGGTCTTCACTAGTTCCTTCTTACTGTCTCCTGAGAGGACAGCACATTAGGCAGATGTTTCATACAGGAGCTTCCACATTTATGCCTGGAGACAAAATTAATGTTTGTTAGCAACTTTACAACTACACTGCAGTGTTTTAGACTGTCCTAACTCTCAGGATGCTTATTTCCTTATAGCTTGCCCATCATATCCTCATGGTATTACGCTTCTGAACTGTGATGGTCATTCAATGACCCTTGGCTGGAAAGCACCGAAGTACAGTGGAGGTTCCCCAATCCTTGGTTATTATATGGATAAACGGGAAGCTAACCATCAAAACTGGCATGAAGTCAATTCTTCCCTTATTACCCGGACAATTTATACGGTTGGTACTTTTTAATCCTTAACTTTCTGGACTTGTGCTATTTCTTCACTTTTGGCAGAGTTCTGCTTTCTTACAGATAAATTATTTAAAGTTTATTTACTGCAATACAAACAGGCCCTCCCACAGTGTATTTTGGAGTGCAAAAAGCCTAAAAACTGGGCTGGAGATATCATAAATCTGTGACATCTGTTGCTATGAAATTCAAAGACCAGTATTTCCATCTAGATGAGGAAACTGTTGAAGAAATAGTTGTGAAGCACATTTCTTACAAAGGACAAGATAAGCTATGGAATGCTTAATTAACTGTATTCATTAATGAATACTATGTGTATCACCACTGTAATAACTTGCAGAGAAAAGATGGAAGAAAAATTTATCAGGACAGATTACCATGTTGTCTGTAGAACTAGAGATGTGAAAATGAAATGGAGATGGGCTGGAATGTAATGGGCTCTGCTCTTTCTCTCAACTTTTGCTTGCAAATGGAAAGAGTGTATATTGATAAACTTACCGTTATGTCTACTATCCTCCTTTCCAGAGTACTAGATCAATAATTTTAGTTTTGAAATAAATTATTTCTGGTAGCTCTTATGTGCCGAATGTTTTTTAACAGAGGAAATTTCCGATGTTAACCTGCAAGAAGAAAGATTAATAAGATAGGATATAGCAAGTAATTAATATCAATATGATACTGATTATCAATATGATAATATGATGCTTGTTAAGTTAAACAGTCAGATTTTATTATTTTTTTCCAAAAAATGCTTCTTAAAATTATCTTTGCAAGCCATTAACTTTTCCATAAATGTCAGGGCAGAAGCAGGTCTTTAGCAGAAATTTGATGCTAAAGTAGAAAATGCTTCAGGTGAGCTCAGGAGGAATATTTCATGCATAGAAGGCAGTTGGCAATACTCAGGTGTATGAGTGCTTTTGACTGAGTTTATAACTAGCATCTCTGACATAGCAGATGGAGCATGGATCGTGAGAAACAAAAAAAGGATGGATAGGATAGGCTCAAAAGGGCAATGCTACGCAATGCTTTCCAAATATTTTCACTGTTTAATGCATTTGTAAACAAATGAGTAATGTAAATTAAGGGAAACCATTCAGAGTTTAATTAATATGATATGTAAATCTCAGTCCTGCTAGTAGCTGTATTTGTGCCTGAAGGTGCATCTTCATACATTATTTTGATGGACTGGAATCTGAAATACTGAAGGGAAATAAAAGGAAGATAGTTTTTAGTAGCACAGCATATTTATGATACTGCAAGCAGAGAAAACCCTCAGATACACAGTACAGCACCAGGAAATCACTAAAGTGTAACCTTCTCTGATTAAATAATTCTATGGGAACCCACAGACATTCTTTCTGTAATAATCTGGGTTTTCAAAACCATATTTACAAGCTGAGTTGTTGTTGTCTCTTGTAATTTATACTATATAGCTCTCTATTGTCAGGAAATTCTATCTAAATTGTATCACTGCCTGCCTTTTCCTAGCTTATTTTGTTTGCTTTGGTCTTGCCTCACATAACTATCCCATCATATGTTTGTTCCCATAAAAAATATCACACTAAAATCCTTTCTCTTTTATTTTCCCTGAGAATACAGACATAGTTTATTTATTCATGAAAATTTAAACCAGTCCAGTTTCACTACTACTAGATGTACTGACCACAGATGCATCTTTCTCTTGAGATATATGATTAAGTAAAACTCTGGGAAAATTACCCAGAGGACTGAATCGGAGAGGACTTGCTTATTGTGGTCTGGTAAAGGAAGGAGGTGCTCAGGGTGGCAAAAATCTCATGCCTTATAGCTTGCATAGCTTGACCTCAAAATCTGAGATGGTGATGTAGTGATAGACTCATTGGGAAAGTCCAGGTTCATTTACTAGGGACGTTGGCAGAGGCATAACATGGATTCCATACCTACTTCCTCATCTTGTAATGGGAGGTAATGTAAAGAAAAAGACACATAAGCCTGAAAAAAAAACGGCAAGAGAGACTCCCAGTGTTATACCAGCACACTGCTGAACTAAATGGATTGGCTTTTCCTTTAGTTTCCTGTTTTCCTCTCTTTCCTGGTCAGTCCACTATAACCTCTATAGACCAAAACACCATTTGAACTCTTCATGAAGTGAATGGCTTATGAACAATCATTCATAAGTAGTGAAAGAAGGTATTTCATCTTAGAACACTCTTCCCTAATTACCTGCAGCTGGCCATTGTGGGTCTCCCTGGACCTTTGTTCTAATCTTTTACAACCTCTCATGCCCACACATTGAGTGCTGTTCTTAGGATGATGGGGCAGAAATATGGAAGTACAGCCTAGACTGCTATAGCATGTTTGGTTTAAGAGTAAAACTCTCTAGATTAGAGCCTGTCAGTACTCCAAGCACAGCAGTAAATCCCGATAATGAATTACACAATGGCAAAATGTTTATTTTTAAGTGTTTCATTTATTTAAACACAGTAAAACATAGCTTTTGATAATATCGATTTGTTTTCTCCAAAAAGGTAGAAGATTTGACAGAAGATGCCTTCTATGAATTCAAAATTGCTGCTGCAAATATAGTTGGAATAGGTCAACCTTCAGACCCTAGTGAGCATTTTAAGTGTAAAGCTTGGACTATGCCAGAACCTGGTAAGTTAATTAGTTTCTCATGGATTTAAATTTAATATAAAGACCTTAAAACACGGACATTGTAATGCTCCAGCCAAACTGCTGGATGTCTTTTGGTTCATTCTTGCCATACTTACCTGTTGAATTTACCACTGCTTCTAAGATCTCCCGTTAAAAGCTGCCTCCATATCTCCACTGATGACATTGGATGTTCTGAGAAGTGGGTGACCCTTACTTAGCTTGCTGAGCATCACCTTCTTTCACTGCCCATATCAGAACAGAAAGTCTTCAGCCTTTATTGTGTGTTTTAATTTCTGTCAGGTTTTTATCCCCAGACCTATAAGGTCCATCTTACCCTCTTCACCAGTACAACATATTTTGTTTTTGTGTTATACCCAGGACAATAACTTCAGTATATTAAGACTATTTCAGGACCTTCATACCCCAAAACTATGTTTTTGTTCATAAATAAGACACAGCAGGGGCCTATTTCATGGCCTATAGGCAAGTAGCACAACATACCTCACAACTTACAACGAAATTCTCACAGCCTCAGCTACTGTGCTCCCTTATTTATGCGATTACCTCAGATTGTACCCAGGTGTTACCTGACAGATTGTTATTAGCTAAGTGTTAGAACAAATGTGCTAACAACTGCATAGTAGGAACAATTCTGTGCTGGTACTCAAAATTGTGTTTAGGTTGCTTGTAGTTTAACAGTACAGATATAGCTCAAATCTGGTAATTGCAATGCTAACTCCTTAAAACAAAAAAAACAAACAACAACAACAAAAAAAGGAAATATTGTGAATTCAAGACCACTAGCAGATAAAAAGTTGATCTTTAGGTATTTCATGAGCATATACATTTGTTCCTAAATTTTAGACATCTAGGGAATTGATTTCCCTCAGTAGTGCTTGAGTTATGTTAATAATCTGTGAAAGGGTTTTTGGGGGCCACTATGCTTATTTCATAACACTCTCACTAGTGCTGAACATCACTTTTGCTGAAACTAGTTCTGATGTCTGGTACTGATTTCCCAAAAAAAAGGATGTCACAATATATATAGTGATATATGCCCATAATGAAACACAGGCACCTACTGCTTTTACGTATTTCTACCTTCTTTTCCCCAAAATGCTGCAAAACACAGCTGTGTTGTTAAAATGTATCCTATTTATGACACTGAGGTACAGAATACAATTAAGGATCCATTCTAATACCCGTTTAAGTAGTCAGGATCTGTCTGACACCTACACACATCTGCTTCATGCCTAAATGTTCATGCAGTTTTTTTCTCTATAAAACAGAAACAAATGCCTCAAATTATTTTAGTAAAACTACTAGAATTTTTAGTTATTTCAAAAAGGCATAATTAGCTTAAGAAGGTGAGAAAATTTCATTTTCCCTTTCTATTATATGTAAAATGTATTTCTTGCCTAGAACCAGAAACAAGAAATAATTCAGTGAGATAATAGAATCATTTACTACGGAAGAGCCTCAGATGTCATCCAGTTTGACTCCTTGCCCCCATGCAGGATCAGCTATACTTATCTAGCTGTTGACAGAGGCTTGCTTAATCCATCCTTAAAGACTTCCACCCACGAAGGAAGTCCAGGTTCTCTGGGCAGGATCTATTTCTAATCTTACTGTGCTTACAATTCAAAAGTTTTTCTGATATTCCTGAATCTTTCTTCTTGCAATTTAATCGTTTTTATTCCTCATCCAGTCCATGGAGGATGTGAAGAAAATACTGTGCCTTTCCTTTTTGCAACAGACTTCCTGTGTTTAAAACTTTATCAGACCCCCAGTTTTCCCCTTCAGTTAACAAAAAACAGTTTGTGCAGTGTTTCCCAAAGGGTAATGTATTCCCCATCTCTAATAAATGTGTTGGTTCATGTCTTTCTTGAATGGCAGCACACAAACTGGAGACCTTATTTCAAATAAAGATTTATCAATTATAATAATTTGGCTATACAGATAAATTAGCAGAGAAAGAGTAATTCCACACATGCTAAAATGACTTCCTGTTTATAAATTCCTATTTGTCTTTTAAAAAAATATTGCACTGTTATACTAAGTTTAGGGTTTACTTCTTTTTAATATCCAGATTCTTTTCTGCAAAACCACATGTCAGAGAGTTGTTCTCCATGTTTTCTAACTAAATTCTTCTCTGGGTTTGTAAATCTTACCTTCTGGATTTAATGATATGACAAAGCTGTCAATAACAAAATGTTTAATCTTTTGACTTTAACTCTCATTGTGTTAATTACATTTTCTTATCATTCTGTAATATTTAGTATAAATACATCATCAGAGGAACAATTATTTTCCTTAAACAAAGGATCTGTGATTTATAGTGTTTTGAAAATGTCAGTGAAATTGCCTAGTGTAAACCAATGAAGATTATCCTTCATCCTTCATTTTAAATGATATATAAAGAAGTAAAATAAAAGGTACTTTTAGAAAATGAAGAGAATGAAATTTTCATTTTCATAATGAACAATCTGACCTTTGTGCTCCTTAGCTGATTACATTGTTCTCATTATGAAACAGCTGAGCAGAGTATTGCATCCTTCCTGCTTAAAACACACCACAAGGAAACAACCCTCTTGTCTCCCCAAATCCAAACCTGTTAAAATATTTCCCAAGCCTTTTTAAACAGTGGCTTAGCAACAGCAAAAAGAAATATTTGAGATTTAAGACTGGAAGAAAGAGGCTGATCCTTTTCCCTGGCTGACTAAAGATATCGAAGACTAATGTAATGTGACTGCAATATACTCCCAGTGTCAACAAAATATTCTTCCACATTTTGATATGGAAGAGAGGCTTCCTTCGAATGACCAAAACTCCTTGCAAGACTTCCAGTGTGAGTGATGGATTCCTTACCCAGAGCCCATTATTATTTCATCATTCTACAGAACTTTAGTCTTAGGTGTATCTGTGAGCCTCTGTGAGCTAGCGATGATATCTAATGAATTATTTTACATGACTTTAAAAAAAAAAAAAAAGGAACATCTGTGGTCTCAGACTCCTCAGAATAGAACATACTTCATTACACTTTTTCTTCTGCTGTCTAGATTTCTAGCAGATGCATCTGCTAGTGGAAATTTAAGTATCTTTGGCTATACAGACATTTAGGTTGGGATTTTCCCAGAGCCCTGAGAGAAGACTTTAGGTTCCCTGAAAATTGCAGTCTTTCCATGAGAAATCTAACGTTTAACCTCATAAGACCTGCAGCAGGTACTCATATGTTTGTTTGTTTGTTTGTTTTTTTGAAATGTGTTTATCCACTATGGAGAAACTCCTGCTGTTTTTGCTGTAATGTGCTGCATTTCTACCTTTAGAAATCTCATGTTAATTCCTCACAAATTAACATCATATAAGCTGCAATTGCAATCATGTTTATTTGTAAAGTTTTTCTACTTTGTTTTACATGATGAGACATTTACTACGGAAAAGTATTATCTTTATTTAGGCCTAACTGACAACACCGGCATATCCTTAAGTCTCAGGTACTTTCATCTTTCCTCACTCTAAATTTAAATTACCAGCAGGCAAGCTCCCATCTACAGTCTTCAGCTGAATAGCAGTATTGTGTCACAGGTGATGTCAGTATGGTAGTAAATGGATATGATTATGCCTTTATAGCCTACAGCTATAAATAAATAACAATAATGTGGTAAAAAAAAAAAAAAAAAAAAAAAAAAAAAAAGTAATACTTTAATACTTCAGGTTAAACTGAATGGAACCAAAACAGTAAAACAGTTAAGGGAAGAGAGAAAAATATCGTAGTGAGAACATTAATTGATAGCTTCAAAAGTAAGAATGCTCACTTGTTCCTACAGCATCATAATGCTTTTGATGTAAATAAGTCTCCTAGCAGATACTCTTTTCAAAAGTTCTTCTTGGCTAACATTATTCAGCTCACAATTAAAAATGCTTTTCTGCCAGGGCACATAAAGTCTGATCCCAAGTCCACTGTACTGGTGGGTTCTGGACCACTATGAAGGATCATGTTTCCTGTATACCAAGAAAAAAAAAAATCCTGATGCTAAATATGAACCTGAGTCTAAGCTCAGTGAAGCAACTTGATTCAGGACTAGATAATTAAATAATACACAAGAAACCTCTGTTCCTTGTTGGAAAATTTTAAACTTCATGGATTTTCCAGATGAATTACTTTCCCTTAGAATGGAGTTACTGAGATCCAGCTAAGAATGCATGCTTTCAAATACTAATGTCACTCATCGTATAAAGCAGGTATTACTGTGTGCCTCAATATCACATATACAAAGTCTATTCTATGGGAGGAGATATTTGAAAGCAAACATAGTAAAAACAAAACTAAAATTGTATATTTCCATCTCTACTTTTTAAAAGTTTATTATATTGAAGTGAAATTCCAATATTTGAAATATTTTAGGCCCTGCCTATGATCTCACAGTTTGTGAAGTGAGAAACACATCACTGGTTCTTCTGTGGAAAGCTCCTGTGTATGAAGGCAAAAGCCCCATTACTGGGTATTTAGTGGACTATAAGGAAGTAGATAAAGAGGACTGGATCACTGCTAATGAAAAACCTACTGCACAGCGCTATTTTAAGGTAACATTTACATTGTAGTTAGTGTTAATTCAAAACTGAGTTTTAAGAACACATGGTTCAGTACAACAAAGATATATATGTATGTACGCTTCTGCTAACATCTTCATATAGTTAAACAAAAGAGTTTAGACTGGTTTATTATATTGACCAACATCTTTATCCTGTTCAAGGTCACAGATTTACATGAGGGTCATACCTATGTGTTCAAAGTTCGTGCAGTGAATGATGCTGGGGTAGGCAAGTCGTCTGAGGTATCTGAACCAGTGCTTGTTGAGGCAAAGCCAGGTAATGAACTGTTTTATCTCCTCTACTTCTAAAATACTGAAATACTTAGAGGTGGATTTGATAAATCTGATTTGATATTTTAGTGCAGATAAGTAGTTTGAGAGTTCAGGAGCTCTTAGCCTTAAAACTTGAAAAACTTCTGTGGGTACAGAGATACTGCCAAGCCTTGTTTTATTTACTGCAGGAAATATTTTGATAATTAGTTATTTTAGTTTTTCTTTTCATAAACAGAGGTGCTACTTGCTCTGGATGAAAAGAAGGATAACATTACATGTCTATTTAAACTTCAAGACTGATAATAAAATTATTTTGTTTACATATTCTCATATTCAGTTTCATTTTATAGCTTTGTTTCTCAATAAGCTTTTAATATTTTAGCATGCTTTTTTTTGTGTGTTTGCAGAGTAAGAATGTTGGTAGAATGTGATGTTGAATCAGAATATGACAAACATTCTTCTATATATGCAAGTAAAACAATATACATTAGTGGAGAAGGACAGAATCTGCATAGGCTTTCATCATTTCTGAATTACAACCCTAAAAAGAAATGTACCTTTGACATTTGATTTGATTCCCATTTTGCAGGAACGAAAGAAATCTTTTCAGGTGTGGATGATGAGGGTAATATTTACCTGGCTTTTGAGTGCAAAGAAGCTACAGACGCATCTCATTTTGCATGGGGTAAATCATATGAGGAGATTGAAGATTCTGATAAATATAAGATTGAAACAGAAGGAGATCAGTAAGTCATGCAAGTTTGTATCAAAGTACCAGAAGCCTGTACTGTTAAAAATCTCAATAACCTGAGAAAACCCACTAATTATATCCTTCATTATTGATTATTTTAGTTCTAAGCTGTACTTCAAGAATCCCGATAAATCAGACTTGGGAACTTATTCTATCTCAGTTAGTGATACTGATGGAGTTTCATCCAGCTTTGTTATGGATGATGAAGGTAAGGTTCTTACTATCTCAAATGATTCTTCATTTTATCACCTTGACTGAACTGAAAATTGTCCAAGAAAGAATTGTCCAAACAATCAAACCATACATTCTCTCCTGTGCATAAGGGAAAAACAAAAGACAACTTAACTGACTTCATGTGATTAGTTATTTTTCTGATTATCACAATAATGAAAATTGGGATAAGTTAAGGCAATAAAAAAAAAAATCCAATTAGATTTGTTTTCTTTATGCTGGGACTATAGTCCCAGCACATGCAAACAGCATGCTGTTTGCAAAGATCTGTTTCACTTTCACTAGAAAATGTTTCTTTTTTCATTGTTTTGTGAACCTCTTCATCTTGTGTGTCACTTATGCTGTGCTTTGACTTTCTAGCCTTTTACACCTTATAATTGGTTCTTCATGAGCAGCCTAACAAGGAGTCTTATCTAATATGACAGAAGCAGAATTTGAGGCTTTACATATGATATAATAAACCTACTCTATATCACTGGAGTTACAATGAATTTGCTTCAGTCTGACTTTGGTTTACCAAGGAGGGGTACTGAGATGGAAGGTGAAGGGGAGAACTTTGCTGTTTTTTCACAAAAATGACTGTTGCTTTCCCAGTTCACAGGCTGTAGTTGTTATGCCTAGTTCCCAAACTAAGCATGATTATCCTTCCACTTACATTCTTTCTGACGTTCAAGAAGAAGCAATGAGACTGTGTGCAAGTCTGACAGTAGACAGGACTTCTGTCACAGTGTAAAATGCATCAATCCCATTCAAAGTACGTGTTGAGAATAAACTATTGTGCAGCTACCAAAAGAATAGTTCTCCAGGACATGGACCATTTGTGTATATTCTTAGAATTACCAATATCTGCTTTGGCTAGGGAATGTAAACTTGCAATATTTTTGATTAATGTTTTTGCTATTGATGATCAGGCCTGCATTTGATTATGAGAACTTCCCTTTGGTTTAGTTTTGAAGTATCACTCCAATAACCATTTATAGGCCTTGTTGCCTTCAGTTTATATTTCCAGGTTTTTCTATTCAAGATAAGATGTTTCATGACCCACTTTTAGCATGTCTTCTCTGGTCATATCTGTCACTCAAAATTACACTTGTATTTGTACTGTGTCCCTGAATGAGTGTCAGTTTTTGTCTTAGTGCTGAAAACCATTATATCACAGCCAACTTCTTTAAATGCTATGAATTCTCCTGTAATTTTGCTAAATCCTCAACTATGTCACAAATGCTAATTTCTATCGGTCTTTACATTATCTGGAAATATGGAATTGACAGTGATGTTCATATTCCAGATCTATACTAGCAATGAATATGATAAATAGGGTTAGTATGAAAACCTAAGAATATGATTTCTAGACTCACACAGCCTTCATGAGGATTTAATGTATTAAGTAGAACTTTCTGCACCTTTTTCAGACAAATCTGCACTCAATGTTGTTTCCTGCCACAGTAAAACAAGATTTTCAGGTACTTTGTCAGAAAGGAGGTCAGCATATAAAAGAACCTTATGCACTGGTTAGAATCTATTGTCTCCCATCCTTAGTTTCAGTCCCACGGGAAGTTTAAAATAGGTTTCATCCCCGGTTTAGATTTTCTCACATAAGAGAGTATGCTTGAAATGGGAACATTCACTAAATCCATGCATCAGAAATTACATTTCTTAAATCTTATTTTTAAGACATTGTCTTCTAAAGAAAGTTGAGTATTTCACATATAAGACGTAAGGAGATTAATTATATAAGTTGAAAATAGTGATGTAAGTTCTTATCTACCTTCTTTGATATTCGTATTCCGACTATTTTTTCAGAATAAATGAAAACACGCATGTTTTTCTTAATTTCAGAGTTGGAACGTTTGATGGCAATAAGCAATGAAATAAAAAATCCAAGTAAGTTGAAAATCTGAATTTATTCTATATTTCTAGAAGAAATATAATTATGTGGTTATGACTAGAGTTCCCAAAAGGTTCTTCCTGAGACAATGGAAGCTTTATTTCTCACGGAATAACTTTTTTTCCTTGTCGTTCCATTCATTTAGAAGAATGGAAAGTTTGCATTTAGTTTGCATTGAATAAATATTGTCATTACTTATAAGTCTTTCAGAGTTTAACTTTACTTTGACAATGTTATAGTCTGCTACTAGCAGATTCCTTAAATATTGTGCAAACAATAAATTATAAACCCTGTTCTTTCTTTGAGAACGTAATTTAAAAATGAACATTAAATGTATTTTCCCTGCATAAACTTTACTCCATATTTAGCATTCCAAAAATAATGGGGAGGTACTAATGTTTTACTACAATTGTCCCTTTCCTAAGAAGGGTTCATGCATTATTGACTTTTTTTTTTTTTTTTTTTTTTTTTTTTACCCTGCAGCAATACCTCTGAAATCAGAATTAGCTTATGAGGTTCTTGAGAAAGGTGAAGTTCGTTTCTGGATTCAAGCTGAGAGTTTATCACCAGATTCTACCTTCAGATTTGTTATTAATGATAAAGAAGTTGAAAATAGTGATGTAAGTGCATATTGAGTATTATATATTTGTGAATTTGCTTAATAACAGTTTATGCACTGAGTTGGTTTTTTTTTTCTATTTTTATAGCTGCTTAAAATTACTTAGTATGAGTCTGATAATACTTGAAAGCAGTGTCAATCTTTAGCCCTAATCTTTTTCACAATGTAGAATTCATGTTGCAGAGTGATCTTATTTTAGATGACCAACAGTCAAAGAGACCCTTAATAAATGCATCTGATTAAAAGTAGCATTGAAATACTTTAGGAGAAGAATTCAAGTCAGAAAAGCTGCTTGCTTCAAGTACAGATTTTGACTGCAAAACAGCAAGATGCTGTTCCCTGAGGCACTCTGAGGCCACTGCTAGTAGTTCTATATATAATGTGCGAGGCACTTGACAATGCAACAATAATGATGGATACAAAAGTTTTACATGGTGTCGGTTGCCTTTATTTTTATTATTATTTTTAATTTTGGCCTTGACAGTAAATAGGCACTGAATGGCTACATGAAAACGAAAGAACAGATGGAATGCATCTTCTTGTATTCTTGTGGTCTAGCAAGACCATTCATGCTAAGGGACACTAAAAGACTGGGTTGAGAAGAAAGCAAGGGCATATCCTTGCCAAGCTGGAGTAAGGTTCATATAAAGGGCATAAAGTACAGTACTAGAAATATCTTTTCCTGTGAGGAATCCACCTACAGTGCAGCTGTTTGAAAGTTTCAGTTTATTCCTGAGGTTGCAAAGCCTGTTTTTGGCTGGAGAAGCTTGTCAGCATTCTTACACCATAGAAAAGCAAGGAGCATTTCCTTTAATTACATATTGACAGGTGGAAGAGGAAGTGTTCCTCAGCAAAATACTTCTCTTCTCTGCATTTCTTAATTTAAGAAGTAATAAACTCTAGCACTGAAAGCCTGAATATTAGTGACTAGGATGTATTGAAATTGCAATATTCTGTCTTGGCAGTCTCGGTGGAACAGAATAAGCTATTTTTAGTTCACATATGTTTTGAAAGTGTTGACATCAGAGAGAGAGAGTGCCTTGAAGTGGATCTGCATTATTTCACCTCTTTAATTAGTAACCCACAGGTGACATTTACTTTTGGAGATTGATGATATTTTTGTGGAAAGTCACATAAAAGCCTGGTATTTATGGTGCCAATAAAATCATTGAACTTCATCTTGCTGCATAATGGCTATAGTTAGAAGCCTAATTACACTCTAAAACCTGCTTGGAGACTGGACTACAGTCACTGAACATGTTCAATAGACCATTATGCTGGTGAATAGTAGCCTGTTTCTTGACACTGGCTAAAGTGATAAATGTTTCCTTCTAGGTGCTACAAAGGGAACAGTTTCTGTAATATTTTGAAATAATCTGAGAATGGAATGAACTGAACCCCACTTACTCAGCTGTAATTTTAATATTTTAATGATTTTTCTTTACTCAAAAGCAAGAAATACAAACGTTTTAGGAAGTGTGTTAAAGAATCAGATTGAAACATACACCTTGCTTTTCTTGTTCTGCTTCTGGAAAATCTCAATTTAACCTTCTCTCTGAGAACTCATTAAATTAATGCAAGTGTTGTCCTTGACTTCTGTGGGCAAGAAATTAAAAGTGAGAATTTGAATTTGTGCTGTTTGACAATTTGCCGCAACTATACCCTCTCTTTTAAATCTACCTGGCCTATCTTCTCCACTCATATATATAATCTCTTATATAAGTAATTATACTTATTTTTGGTTATATTAATTTTTTGGAACTGTTCGCTTTTCACAAATTCCTATAAAAGAGAATAAATAATTTCTGAAGCTTACACATTTCCTTCTTTTCTAATTGATTGCCATGTCTTCCTAACACCTTTCTGAATTTCAGGTGCCCGTTATTTCCATATGAATTGCACTGAAGTCTTTTCATTCCCAAAGCCTCAGTATTCCTTATTCTGATTTTCTAGGAGAGGGCAGGCACCACCGCTATTCAATTCAAAACAGGGTCAAGGTCATCTGGTCCTACTGTCTTCATCCATTTTAAGATATATTTTGTCATTTCACAATTCCATAATACACGTTCTTTTAATGATCTTTTAGTTTTAAGATGAAGGGGAATGAAAAGACATTTCATTAAAGGATTTATGTCTCATTTTTAGTGCCTGTGTATTTTTTTTTCTCTGTTACATTGAACCATGGCTTTATATTTTCATTTATTTACAGCATTTACAATATTTTTCATGTTTTCAGTTCTGTCTTCTCCTCGGTACTTTTGACTCTTTCTTTTTCAGGTATTCTGTTTTATCATACAGTTTATAATGTGCATTGGATGCATTTTTTTGTTGTTGTTGTTGTTGTTGACATTATTATAAACTTGACAGAACTTTACAAATTCATACCCTAATTTACACTTGTACTGTTTGTACATTTGAAAGCACCAGTAATGAATGCTAACAACCTTGAATATGTCAATGCTATTCTTAGATAGGCACCTCAGGTAGCTGCAAGTGTGGCAGATTTCCCTACCCTTATAACTGTCCTTCAGTTGACTACTTTTGCAGGTTTTCCCCAGCTGGTAGTTTTGGTGTACTGAACATTAAGTGAGTATACATTGCATAAAGTCCTGCATCTGTGTGGGAGCTATTCTACCAGGCTTGCTGTCCATATAACAGTGAATCTGTTCTTGAAGCTGGCTGGGAGGCGTCCCTCAAAGGTGAAGAAATATATGTGGGGTCATTCTTTCTAATTTTAGACAAGTACTTAAAGTTCCTTCCACTTAAGGAATTGGTCCCAGAGAGTTCAACAAGTGTTATTTTTACCCCATCTCCCCCCGCCCCCCCTTTTTTTTTTTCCTTTCCTTTTTCTTATTCTTTCCTAAACACACAGATAAACCTCGTGGCTTTATCTGTTTCAGGTTTTGGACTCCAAGAAGAAGGTTAATAAAAATATTCTGTTTATAAGGCCTCCTGTCTCCTTATAACAACTACAGGCTCTATAATAACTTACTGCATCACTTAAAAGTGATACTTTTGTCCCCTCATGAATGGAACGGTTGTCATGTAACATCCTTAGCTGTTTAGTTACCCAAACACATTGACCAAGTAACTTGTGTAATTATTTTTTGCTTTACTTCAGGAATTTTTTAGTTGAGATTCAAACAATGTCACTGTTAGTGGGACACATGGTCCTCATAGTTTACTAACTGAATGAAAGAGATATTATTTAGGATAATGTGGTTGTATCTAAAATAGTACCTGCAAATTCTAAACACATTTTGCACTTATTGTCCAATATTTGCTTATAATTTTCTATTTTCTTGAAGGTTCCTGCTTATAATTTATCTTTCTGGAATAATTATTAGAAAGCAAACACAAAAAGGACACAAACAGTGAAAAGCATATTTATTTTAGAAGTCAAGTCAATATTTGGTATTTTGGGTATTCTCCAAGGACTTTAGTAGGTAGCTAGATTTTTTGACAGAATCTTAATTCTCTTTTGTTGGACTTTGTTAATCTTCTTAGTTCCCAGAATCTCTGTTGGGTTTGAATGGGGAAGCCACAAGTTACTGTTCTCTGTCATGGTCTTACACTTTAGTGTTCCCCAAAAATAATAGGTAGTAGAAGATGAGCAAATCATTATATCCTTCCTAAATATATTTTTTTAGTGAGGAAAAAAATCCTGTATCAAGCTGCCACTTATGTCTTAGAGGTATTTAGTAGTTATGATGGTTTGAATTTGTTATGATGGATTTATTTACAAGGTACATGTTTGAAGATCTGTGTCTACAAACTTAACACTTGCAGCTGTCTTTATACTCTACTAGGAACAGTGTTTCAAACTAGCAAAACCCTTTGTTGAGCTGGAAGCTGTACTGCAACTAAAGGCTGGATGTGGAACCTCTTCTTCCGACGTGCATAGTACAATAAACTATTATTTTTAAATCTAAAACACCTGTATTATGATGATTTGAGTATTCCAAATGCACACTTACTGCCACCTCTGGGACCTTGTTGTACAATAGCAAAGGAAATCACAGCCCTCTTCCTTTAGTTTATGATTAAAAAGAATGAAAACATGAAAAAGATCAAGTGTGGAGTTGGGGGATCCAAAATATGCATACTTTGATAGTGATTCATAAGTAATTAACACTATACTAAAGTTATTGCTTATTTATTTCAGAGGCATAAAATAAATTGCGACCGTCCAAATGGTATTATAGAAATGGTGATGGACCGATTTACAATTGACAATGAAGGTACCTACACAGTACAGATTCAAGATGGAAAGGCCAAGAACCAGTCTTCATTGGTTCTCATTGGAGATGGTAAGTTCATTAAACATGGAAAATTTCAGTGAGACAGGTGAAGAAATAAACTTCAATTATTTCTTGACTACTTTTGTGACTAACTGATCTTTTGTTTACCTCTTCTGAAATTTAGCATTTAAGGCAGTATTGGCTGAATCTGAGCTCCAACGAAAGGAATTTCTCAGGAAGCAAGGTAAGAGAACAGATTAGTGATTTTTGGCCCATTTTGCAGTGCACAATGCATTCCTGGTGAATACTAGGTGCTTCTAACTTCCATTGACTTCATTAGAAGATAAGTATATCATGCAGTTGGAGGGGGTATTGAACCCTTGCTGGATGTGGATATTATTTTCTAACATTGTTGTATAATACTTGCAAATTTTGACAGAACTTTAATTAAGTAGAGAAATAAAGTGGGAATCCTTACAAGAGGTTATATTTGCTGAATATTCATGAGAAGTATGCTTACTGTGGGCTTCAAACCAGCAAAACACTTCAGCATGTTTAGTTTTAAACAAACAAGTTGTCCATTCATTATAATTGACAGAAGAACTGACAGCAAAACGTCAGTAAAGGAAGATTAAAATCTTGAGCCTGTGGTTTCTGTCCAGGAAAAATTTTAGGTACTAAATGTACATACATTTGTTTTATAGTCTAAGATAAAAATAGATTTAGGGAAGAAATTATACTGTATATATACTCACAATCAATGATTTAAGTGAAAGTCTAGGAGTTTGCTACCTCCCATCTGTGGGTATTGCAATCTGATCCTCCAGACATTAAAACATACTCAAAAATTTACTGATATGAGTAACCACAATAACTTCAAAGTGTATGTATATCAGTAAATTTACTGAAGGACATGCATAATTGACTTCAGAACATAAATAGGGAAGAGGGATATTTCCTGTTCTGCTGGAATGATTAATATATATTTTTAACTTCAATTAATTTGGACAAAAACTGTCAGGCATGGGTTTTTTGCTTTGAAATTGTAATTTGGTGAGCATTTGAATACAGTATTTTATTCTTAAGTTCCACATGCATTAAACACATCATATTGTTTGTAACTATTCTATTTCTTTCCTATGCTTGCTTAGAAATTGGGCATAAACTTATTTAATAAACATACTTGTTTTTCTCACTGTTTTACATTTTGGAATACTACATGATTTACCCTACAAACTAACAGATAAGTGCCTCAGGTTTCTAATCTATACTTTAGACACCTGTGTTAATACAATTAATACTTACTGCACGATTTTCCTTCTTGTTCATGGGTAGTTCAGGAGTGCTCTCTGATAATTCTGGTGTAGGGATGTGAGAATGTAATTATTAGCCTTTTTGTTTCTTTCGCAAAGGATAACTCTGTTATCCTTTCCTTCATTTTATAACATATGCTTTAAGGCTATTTTCTTTCTTAGGTCCTCACTTCTCAGAGTTTTTGTATTGGGAAGTTACAGAAGAATGTGAAGTTCTACTTGCTTGCAAGGTGAGGAAATATACTTAAAATATTTTTAGAATGTGTTGCTTAGTAGCTGAGGTAGGAAAATATGTGGAAAGATTTTGATGTTTTTACAATGGAAAAATTCCTACTGAAATATTTTTATTTGGAAGAATTTTAAATCAAACTTCCTGACTTGTTCTTCAGCAGTAGTTCTCATTTAAACAAACAAACAAAAAGCAAGATTAAATCCTTAATTTAGAACAGGAGTAGTCTTAAAAATTAAAAAAGGAAAAACAATTTTTGGAAATATGTAGATAATCTAATCTTTTATAATAACTGTGAGTCATAAAAATTATTTAAATAAAATAATCAGCCCTAAGTGGTCCTTCTTCCTTCCTCAACAAGTAGCCACAGTTCAAACTCTTTCCCTACAGTTTTCTGATTTGGAGCTTCCTCTAACAAATTGTCCATTATTTAATCAACTGTAACCAAACATGCAATAAAAGTTTTTAGAATTGAAGTTATAGAACAGGATTTTTATTATATTTAGCTAATGACTTTGGAATCATAACTAATGCATATGTGCATAGAATTCAGAGTAAATTCTGCTATTAAGGTCTTTATATGCCATTCTGAACTGATATATTTTCATTTTTGTTGCTCTTTTCTAGAATGACTAATTAGAGGTCTCAATAACAAAGTTAATTGAATTTAACAAGCATTGAACTCTTCTTCATTGCCTTTTCCTATTGTACAGACTTAACTGTATTCATTTTCTTCATTCTTTTGAATAAGTTTTTGACTTTTAATTAGATTAACTTGAATCATTCATTATGAGTAATATGAGTAATATACATGCACTTTTTTCTTCCTTTTTTTTTTTTTTTTCCCTCTGCTCACTAATTAGGAGGCCTTTAACCTCAATTTATTCCCAGCAGAACTGACCTAGGGGGTGAAGCTGCCATTCTGCGTGCCCCCATTTTAGTGCTCAAGACTCATTAGCTAACATGGTACCTTTGCTGATACTGAGCTGCGTAGTTGCTGCATTTTATAATCTCATAGTGCATTTGCCTCAGGCATGAACTCTGCTTATCCTTTCATTAATTAAGTGTTGCTGAACCAGTTATACTAGTGTTAATTCTCTACAAATTAATCTGAAATTATCCTCTTGTCTTTGACAGTAGAGCCTATTTATACCACAGAAATTGTGAAAGGCTGATTATATGCTTTTTACCAGTGTACTTTTCATTTGTTTGGTCAGAACATTTTGTGTAAATACAATATAGGATGTGGGCAGTCTGCAAATTCATCCCTTTAACTATGCCTTTGACCTTATAATGTTCGTTATTGTTAGTGTGTGACTGGCTGTTACATTCAGACCATTGTTGTTTATGGCCGTTTAACTGGTATTTATACATAGGAAGAAGTTGAACAATAACACCTGGATTTGTCTGACTAATTTCAGGTACTTGACATTCCAGTCAGAGGTGTGGCTGACCTGGGCTGTATCTTCAGTAATAAAATTATCCAAGGAGCAATTGTTGCCTTCCTAGGCCATATCATTTCCTTCAGAGTGGCTCATATTCACACTGCTTAGTTGGCTTCTTGTAGAGAAGACTGGGCTTGCTTAGATCCGGGTCTCTTCTAACGTCTTTGTAGTGCCCTTGTGTAAAAATAATTTTTGTGGGTGTCCTTATCTCTTGAAAGAGCCTGGGATAATGTGAAGGATGTGATGTGACATGCAAGAGAGGACTTTTGAACAGGAATTTCTCAAAGACTATGGCATGAAATAGAAGACTTTAAGAACTGGTAGCTTGTATAAGACATAACTGATGGTGTGATCCAGATTTATAACAGTAATCATATGGTTCTACATATAAAAAACATGTCAAATATGTAAGGTATGGTTCTACATACAATGGTTTGCACTGGAAGGGACCTTAAAGGTCATCTACTTCCAACCCCCATGCCATGGGCAGGGACACCTCCCACCAGACCATGTTGCTCAAAGCCCCACCTAACCTGGCCTTGAACACCTCCAGGGATGGGACATCCACAGCTTATCTGGGCAACCTGTTCCAGTGCTTCACCACCCTCACAGTAAAAAAATTATTTTCCTTTTATCTAATCTAAATCTACCCTCTTTTTGTTTAAAGACATTACTCTGTGTCCTATTGCTACACTCCCTTACAAAGAGTCCCTCCCCAGCTTTACCTTTAGTCACCTTTAGGTACTGGAAGGCCATTCCCAGAGCCTTCTCTTTTCCAGGCTGAACAACTCCAACTCTTCCAGCCTGTCCTCACAGGAGAGGTGCTCCAGCCTCCTGTGGCCCTCCTCTGGACTTGTTCTAATAGGTCCATATCCTTCCTGTGCTGTCAATAATAATGAACAAAGATTGTGCTATGTAACAGAACACAAAATGTAGCATTCAGGTACCACTTCCATTCTATGGGATTTGACCTGATTGACTTTTGTTTGACTTAATCATTAATTCCATAATAGCTGAAGTTGATGAACTGTATTGATGAACTTTTTAGACCCTCAATGAGAGGGGGACATATTTGTCCATCTCAGTAACAATTTGCTGGTGTTTTCTTTTCATTGCATGTTTATTTTTCTTTACATGCCAGCATCTACCATCATTTTTCTTCAAGTAGTTCTAAATTTCAGAACATTCAGAAGCTACCCACTCTTGCATCGCCTTGACCTTTATTTGTACTGTATTTGTTAAAAGCAAGATTTTTGGTGTGCAGTTAAACAGTAAAAAAGGTAACTTTTCATAGTAAATGTCAGCATGAAATAACTTCGGTGCTGCAAACTGCATGTGTCTGAATCTCAGTCTATTTATTGTCAGATTGAGTGCTAACAGTCTTTGATGAAAAATTGTTGAAAAGCATTAAAGGCTTGTTCCTTCAGGCTTTGTTCAAATAAAATTGGCACTCATGTCATATGACTGTAGGAACAGCCGCTTTGTAGTTACTGGTAAATGTAAAATGCTGCTCTTTTTTTTTTTTTTTTTTTTTTTTTTTTTTTTTTTTTCAGGTGAGACATTGCTTTGGGCCAGGTTGTGATCCCAAATACTCTGTCAGAGATACATAGCAACCACGCTAGTTATTAAACAGCAATATATATGATTAATGTGAACAGGATTTAGAGAGCTTCCAGGAATCAGTACAGGAGAAAGGTGGTGGTGGTGGTGGGGAAATTCCTCCTATTTGTCTGGTCATCTCTACAGAGAGCTTTCATAGAGCTGTTCATCTATAGAATAAGACTCCTCTAATGTGAAAGGGTTAGAAATTGGTGCATGTATTTCCCTCCTAGCAATCCACTTGAAAACTATTGCAGAACTCAGAAATAAATTAACCTCTGGGCTGCCCAATATCCATTTGTTCAGTTCTTTAAGGATTTTTTTTTTTAAGCGACTGCCTGAGGATTAAACATCTTGCCAGCTCTTTCCTTCTACCAAAGCCATGTTGATGGGGATTCAGGATAGACACAGAAATACGATTGTATTTCTGTGATTTCTGGAAGGGTATAAGGTTAGTGATGTCAAACAAACCATAGTGCTTCTGAAAGGAAGAAAAATAAAACCCTTCGAGACCATTCATCCAGCAATATTTTAAGTGTCACTATTAGACAATTTATATTTCAAAATTATAGCAATACTTGAGGTATAGCTGTAGTTTATTTATGCATTGCTCAGACTAGCTGCTACTATTACAGCAAAATTTGGTCTTTTAAGAACCTTCTCTGTATCTGAAACACTTTTTAAAGCTCCTTTATATTGAAAGAGACTTCAATTTGTAGGATTCCTCAAGTCTTCGTATTTCCTGTAGGATACAGTGTAATGTAAAAAAAGAATTTCTAGTGCAGCTCACAATTCTGAAGTCTTTTTGAAGGGAAGTAAAATGCTTTCAGAATAGTAATTTCAGTTGCTTTTTGTGGTTTGGCCCTGAAAGGCATTGCTTAGGTAGCCAGGATGAATCTGCAAATTGGCTGAATGTTCTCCAAGATAGGGCCTAGAATGTGTTGCAGGTCTCTGGAGACACATGGCAAACATAAAACGATAAAAGAGAGTTCAGCATCTGTAATTTCAAAGATACTTCTCACAGGTATCTCTAGACAAACTACAACCTTATAACAAGGATGCAAAATCCTTTAAGGAAGGACGTAGACAGGATTGCCTTTAAGGATTTGACAGTGCTCTTAAGCGCTGAGCTGCCTACTTCTGACCAGTTCTGTGCTGCAAATACTAAGAATTTGCTGAATCGGAATTGTTTTTTTCTGCTTAGCTATTTGATGTACATTATATATATATATATATATATATATAAATAAAAAAAAAGGCTTCTTATGCTGAAAGTAGTATGTAACTATGTATGTATGTATGTAACAGTATGTATGCTGAAAGTGTATGTAACTACATACACTACAATGTATTTCATCAAGATAAAGCCATGCTTATGTGCATTTTTTATTGTACAGGTTGCAAACACAAAGAAGGAGACTGTTTTCAAGTGGTATAAGGATGGTTCTGGGATTGATGTCGATGAGATGCCTGATCTGCAGAAGGGAGAATGTCACCTAAGTATTCCCAGGGTACAGTATCACCTTCTGATTAGAAATGACAGTGATGTGTTAGAGATTTGCCAGGCAGATCACTAAAACAGCTATCATGATTTCTACGAACCATTTTAAAGAAAAGGTGTATTTGCTACCTTTCAATTAGCTAGTGAGTTGTTACTGCTAGAAAAAGGGTATATGTTTTTGTTATCAGCTCAGCCAGGTTATGCTTAAGTTGCTTCAGCATCCTTTGTTGAACTCTTTTTTTTTTCTTATTGAAAATAAGAAAACTTCTTCTCAGTTTTTCAATTTGTTCAAGCACCTCATATTTGACAGTTGCCTCAGTGTTATTTACTAAAATAAATAGGTTTGAGGTATATCGCTTCTTAAGGTTTATGTTTATGTAAACAAAATAGCCTAACTTGTGTCTGAAGCTTTACCTTGAAAAGTTACTTTCTTTCTCAAGTGCCCAAACCTCCCCTTGATCAAGTCTTTCAGAATAATATGCATTCCATTTAATTAGTTTATTTAATTCAATTATTGTCTTCATATTCTTTTTATTTACTCACTTCGTTTCACTTGCAATAGGCTACTGAATTTCTAGTCACTTCATTTTTCTTGAGTAGACTTTTCTGGGGGAGAGTAGTTTCAGCTTGTCTTGAATTGCTGTCATTACTTATCATTTAAATATATGACACTTTTTCCATTATTTACTTGTTTGTGGGCTTGTATAAACCTAAGATTAAATTAAACAACCTCTAACCTGAATGTAAGTATTTAGATATTTCCCTTCATGTTTTTAAATAAAATAAAATAAGATCACCCAAACAGAAACTACTGCCTTTAAAGCAGTATCACTGTGATAGATTTTAGAGTGTAAGCCCTCAATGCATTATTTACTTAGCATACATATAATCTGACTACAGCTGCTGCTTGAATGAAAGCCACTTAGTTGATACTTGGACAGTTAAAGGATATAGATCAATTGTCATGCTCTACACATAATGACTCCAAAAAGTAATAGTTTCAGTTGAAGAAAAATTGCATTTCTAAAATTTGGGTGGGTTGAAGTTACCCTCTATTACATCTTACTAAGCTACTTATAATTTCTAGCGACCAGAATCAATCCTATTTGTCTCTATGGAACAAGAGAAAAGAGAGAAAGGAAAAAAAAAGTTTCTCGAGACAATTTAACTGAAATCAGATTATATTTTAGTCTTAAGGACCAACTATAGCTTCATAAAAAAGCATATACAAGCCATTTATAGTTTAGAAAGATTATTTATCCAGAACACAGTACAATGTGTATTGTTTAACTTGTGAATGTGTGCAATGGTTAAGCAAATATATTCTTGTTCAATAAACATCCTGTGCTTTCCTTGTAGTTGTCTCGCAAAGATGAAGGTGTTTATAAGGCAACACTATCAGATGATAGAGGTCATGATGTATCTACTCTTGAATTATCAGGAAAAGGTAACATTACATTTACTACATTGAAGTAATTCTCTGTACATTCTCTGAAGAGGTGTTCAAGATCTATCTTTGCAAATGGCAAGTCAGAAAGCATATTTGGGGTCCTTTATCAGGTCTTTTCATATGTTATAGGGGCCTGATCTGCAGATGATCAGTTTAGTAGGGGTGACATTGGGCTTTGTAATGGTTACTCTTTAATACCTTCACAGGCAAGAAGTAAGTTTTAATCAGACACTCCCCTTTATGTGGGATTATTTATTTATTTATTTATTTATGTATTTTTGTAAAGAGCTCTTTCCCTCTGTAAGCTTTGGTAAGTTTTAATGTCTACAAAAAAACTAACAGCACCAGGACCTTCGAAGTACCAAGTATGTTGAAGTGGGAGTCTCAGTGACTGTTATTTCAATTGTAAAATAGTAAAGCTGTAATTTTGAATGTGTGAAAGAACAGACCCACTTGTAAATGTAGAGAAATAAAAATCATACACAACTGAATTTGCAACTCATCAGAGTAGGATTTTCAAGTAACATTTATCTTGATCACTGGAATGAACAGAAGATACTGTAGTTCTCCATCTTATGACTGGGGTCCCTTCCTACTTCTGCAGTTACAGAAAAACTAGCCTGTGCTGGAAATGTAGACAATGAAATGCCTGTTTTGATAAAACACCATGTCTAACTTGTGGAACCAGGAGGCTTTGCAAATGTTAACCAGCAAAACCACAGGAACTACAGTATTAAACCAACCAGTGGATCCCCTAAATGTTTGATTTGACCCTGATAAACAGAGAAGTTTAGTAAGAACTGTGCTCTTGAAACTGCATATTCTATGAGGCAAGTTAGTTTGAGCTCAGTGTTCATTGTAATTCAAATGAAAATAAATGCAAACAAAGGTAAGAGGATTTGGTTGAAAATGAACTGATGATAGGCATCTACACAAGGTTTTATGTGTTACCAGATGTTCTCTGCCTTTTTCATTCTACGCAGTGACACTGAATGTCACTTGTGTGCTTGTTACTTGTGCTACAGAAAGTGCTCTAGTCTTCTGCCCTTTTGACTGAGGTTCTCCCCTTCCACAAACCCAACAGCTCCATCATCTTTCAAAAGCTTGATATGATACCTGTTTTTTTCCTGCTGCCGAGAAGTTTACATTTGCCAAATGCCATCTTACAGGGAGCAGGGGAAAACTGTTTTCTCCAGAAATGCAGTAATTTTTCTTTCTCCTGAACTCTTCTTCATATGTGAACTATCAAGCTTTTATGACCTTCTGTTGTTTCTGGCATGAAGGATACAAAGAGAAAAAAATGACAGCATATCTGACTCCGCATACAGCGGAGACACTCATTAACACAGCACAGAATTCATTTAATGTATGCAGACAGTCTCCAATTTGTCCTGTACACCTGTTGCAATTTTAATGGTTTTCTTTGCCTAAGGATGTGAAGATTTCCTATATCATTTTAATTAAACTAAACATAACAAAGCTATATTCTGATTGAATTTTGATTGTATGCTTTCTTTTTATTTTTTTTTCTCCTCAGTGTATGATGATATAATTCTGGCATTGAGCAGAGTCAGTGGTAAGTAAAGTCTCTCTTGGATTTTCATGTCGTTTTTTATTTATTTATTTATTTTTATATTAAAGTCAGCTGAGCCTGAGGCAGACAATTTTTATTGTAAGTGGAAAATCTATGGGAGTCATGATGCTTATATCTTTATGGGCACATTATTAAGGTTCTGAACAGGCATTCAACCTTGCTAATTGACACTATTAAAAGGGAACAAAGAATTGTTCCACCTGGCTTATTTGGTTTAGATACTGTGACGATGATATAGCAGTCATTTTCTTCATACTTCCCATTAGTAAATGAGCCTTATGATACAGAGAGAACTAGATTCTGATCCTATTTTCAGTAAGAAACTGGGAATAATTCCAGTGAAAGAACGGGGGATGTACAAGAATAAAATTTTTATGCAAATAAAATCACAATACTATTATTTCATGGCAATTACATAAGTAGCTTATTACTTCACAAAGCAGTCATAATGCTTGTATATGATAATAAAACCATAAACTCATGCTAAACTTTTACCTGATATAAATCAGCAGATCTTTGAGAAGCATGAATCACTGTCTTTTTGTTGTACTCAAGAACAGTGGATCAGATCTTGAATTTCCCTTTGTCCTGGTGTTGTAAACAGTCCATTTGACTGTTTTCTGTTTATTCCATTATCCTGTTTGATTTGCATGTATTCTATTTTATGTAGGTAAGACAGCTTCTCCACTGAAGATACTCTGCACTGAAGAAGGAATAAGGCTTCAGTGTTTCTTGAAGTACTACAATGAAGAAATGAAAATCAGCTGGTCTCATAGGTAGGTGAGAATATTTTTTCAAGTTCATGTGTACATTCAGATTTATTTGAGAAAAATATAGTCTTAAAGATTTGCTATATACTATGCTGTGGCATTCATTTAGGAAGTGGAACGCTTTAGTGAATTTCTTTCCAGCATCTTATGTTCCCTTTTCACATAGTACATATGGTAAAAGAAATATTAATAGACTTGTCCAATACCTGGTTTTAATGTCCAGAAAAGAAGAATAAACAGTATTTCAATTTCTTATTCAACTCCAGACTGTTTGTCTTCCATTGTATCTTTGGTTCAAAAGATACAATGGTATCTTTTGGTTCAAATGGTTGGTTCAAAGATAGTAAAATATTGGAGCATAGTTTTCTGCTCAGAGTTGTCCTTTTCTATAAATGAATGAAATTTCTCCTCCAGGAGTAGGTGAATACCAAACATCTGCTCTCACCAGCCTGTACCAAGAAAGCAAATCCAAAACCAAACAACAACCCTCTCCCCCCCCCCAAAAAAAAAAAAGGAAACAGCAAACAACACAACAATTTTCAATATATAGTCTTACATAACCCCAAATATTTTAATTCTATTCATTTTCTTTGAAAATATATCCAGTGACACAGGGAGGAGGGGCAAGAAGTACCGAATATTGTGAGAATAGCCCTCAGAGCTGAGAATCATTTCTGTAACTAGAAATGAGTTGGAAATTTCCAGATACTTTTCCAATATCTTCTGTTACATTAAGGTAACAAAGGTAACATTCTGTTACCTTTGGAGGTACTCCTTATGTATCTGTGTATTTACAGTTCAGTATTTAAAGTATTAAAGTATTTAAAGTATGTTCAAATACTTTGCTATGTTAGGCCTTCATTTTTTTGAAACTGCAGGTAGGGCTTTGAATGATTTTAAAACTCTTCAAGTTTTTTCAACTTTCACATTCCTTGATGACCTCCAAAGATGACACACAGTGAAGTGTTCTGACCAGGACAGGAAGAGGCTGGTTTGGCTGCACATTGTCTTAGTCAATTAGGAATGTAAGAAACGTGTCAGTGATCATCAGGTTCAGGGAGCTCAAGCAGACTTCCACAAGGGTACTCAGCTGTACTCATAATTCAAGTTTTGTATTCAGCAGGTTCTGCTCTTTCTTTCAGTAAATGTGATACTTGTATGAAGAAAAGGTGAAGAAAAATATCTTTTTGCCTTTGCCTTCTACCGTATCTGCTTAGTTTTAAAGGTGATGTTGCATTCCACCATCCACTTCCTAGCAATGCAAAACTATAGAATGTTCCATGGCAAATAGGGAAACAATCAGCATACGTATTTGTATTTGCTGTCTCTCTCCCTCCCCCACATACTAATATTCCAGATTTTATGGTAAACCTTACATGTCATCATCATGAAGATCATTAAACACAAATTTTGAACAAATAAAATAACATTTCAATTATTTCATTAAATGCTATGATTAGAAGCTAGAGTTGTTATTAAAAACTAAAACAAAAACAAAGACTGAAACCAACCAACCAACCAGCATCCTCCAGACTCACCAAACCTTCTCGCTTTTTCAAATGGAATTTTAAAGAATTACTCCTGGAGAAAAGAAAGGTTATATCACTCCTTTATTTATTTATTTATTTATTTATTTGTTTGTTTGTTTGTAGCGTTGTCTGCATATCCCAAAACACACCATACAAATTTACAGCTAACTTTGAATTGTCCACTATCCTGCTTTGCAGGAAATGTAAATCCTAAAGCCAGTATGCATTATCCACTCATGGCATGGTGGGGAATGTAGTATTTTGTAATAAATAGCAGTTTGCATCTATCTATCTATCTATCTATCTATCTATCTATCTATCTATCTATCTATTCTGGTACACTGAACTCAATGTAGTTCTCTTACAGTAAGGGAAATAGTAAAAATTCCTTTTCCTCATCAAACAAGCTATGAAGCCACATCAGCCCTGTCTATGCAAATAAATTAACTCATCAAAAAGAAGCAACTGCTTACTTTCATCTCAAACATATGTATATATATATATGCTCATAAGTACCATATTTATAATATAAATATATACCTAAAGATGCTTGGGAGGAAGATACTAGAGAAAAAATTGTTTAGTTTATGAGGGAAAGAAGAAACTTCTTTGCAAACCATTCAAAATAGCGTGGTTTGCATGCTCTCCCTAAATAGCTTCATCTATTTCCATTATTCAGGACAGACCAGAAGAACCACTAATCTGAATCAACAGAGCATTTCTTATATTCTTAATTTAGGAAGTAATGATAAGTTAATTGAATGTTACTATGTGTTGTTTTTTTTTTTTTTTTGGTAGTGGTGGTGGTTTTTTTTTTTAGAGACATATTTATTAATTATCTGCAGTTAGAACATTTGCTGCTTTCCTTGTTCTTAACAACAAATGAACAAACAAACAAAGGTATATTTTGACTTGATGTGAGACTAATAAATTATATGCAAGTCTTCCGTGGATTTCTTAATTAGTTTTTGAAGTTAATGGAAGGTAAAGATTTTTTGTTCCTGTTCTATTTCATACCCATGCTAGAAAGAAAAGAATCTCCTATGAAATTGCTCTCATTAGTTGCATTTTATTTGTAATTTAGAAATAGTGTGTTATCCTTTGAAATTTTTCATAGATGGTCTCCTACAGAGAATATACATGAAAATAATGTTCAAACCCATTTCTATTCATTCAAGGGAATCTAAGATTTCTTCTGGTGAAAAGATGAAGATTGGAGGTGGAGAGAATATTGCCTGGCTGCAGATAACTGAACCCACTGAAAAGGATAAAGGGAACTATACCTTTGAAATCTTCGGTGACAAGGAATCCTTCAAACGAACACTTGATCTGTCTGGGCAAGGTATAAATATAAGACCATAATCTTTGGATTAAATCCACTTCATGGATTAAATAGAATTAATCAGGAGTAAACAGAGGAATGCAGTAAAAATTGAAAACTTTTGGTCAAAACCAGATGCAATTTAGTTGCGTAACTGGTATAATCTTTTTAGTCTCTTATCTGTTTTTACCACTAGCACCGTTGGGTTCCAGAGGTTTGGTTTTCCATTTTGGTACTGTATAACAATGTTTTTAAAACAGCTTTAGTATGGGTATGTGTTTAAATGTTTATACTGAGCCCCATATGCAAGTGATCATGTACAGTAACTCTCTCAACTGTTTTGTTACAGCTTTTGATGATGCTTATGCAGAATTCCAGAGACTCAAGTAAGTGCTACAATTTTTGCATTTTAATGCTATAGCAACAATCTTAATTTACTGAAAATGTATTTATTAATAATGTTATTAATAACGTTATGTATGTCTCTTCCTCTCCTCAACAATTTCAGGGCAGCTGCTTTTGCTGAGAAGAGTAAGTTTATTTTACATTTTATCAAAGATGTTCTGCAATCTAGTCTAGTATTCTCTTTAAGGCATCTATCATTATAAGTTGGCATAGCTTTCAGAGTTCTGAAGTTGCAGAAACCTCCTGTTACTGAGGAATAGTGCAATAATAGTAATAATTTATGGGTTTGCACTTGATGTGCATTTTATGCATTTTGCAATGCTCCTCTGTCTGTTTTTGTCTGCAGAGTTTAGGTGAGGTGTGAGTTTCTGGGTGTCGCACAAGGAGGTGTTGACTCTGAAAGCAAATAATATATTGGGATCTACCTACTGAGCAAAAAATAACATGCTAATGAATGTGGAGTACAATGGAGAGACAAAGTGGGGAAGCTTGTTACTGTTAGGGGCTGCATGAATTCTGTACATTGATATCAAGTTCCGTGATAATGAAAAGATGTTTCTACTCAGAAACAAAGTGGCAAAATAGACTTTTTTCTAATCTTAGATACCACCAAGTTGCTAAAAGCATCCTCTTTGTTTTGGTGCTCAAAGCTCCAGCTGTCAAGCTTAGAAGCATCTTCAAGGATGTAAAGTGTATCAGTTTAGAACTCCATAGCACAACCTTTGCTAAAAATCTGAGAGGATTATAAAATACATTAATAGGAAATAACACAAAATATTGCAAAAATTGTATTATTTTACATTTCATTAATCAAGCATTACAGATGTTTTTTTGGTTCTTAAGATAAGCCCAAACTAAAGCTGTAATTGATAGGTCACCAAGTTATAAAATTATGAAGAAATAAGTAATTTTGAGTTGTAAAGGTCACATAATCCACATATTTTTTCTTTAACTCCTAGATCGTGGTAAAGTCATTGGTGGCTTGCCTGATGTTGTTACTATAATGGATGGGAAGGTAAGGACTGTTTTCGTCAATTAGCCAAGTTGACTGATGAGATATTTGCTTTAATGGTGGAAAGGGGAGGGATTCAGATGATTTTGCAGAAGCTGAGAGAAAAAGGAGGAGAATTTAAACAACCTAATGGTGGTTATTTGATTGAGGAACATGCAAGTCATAAGTGAGAATGTGCACCATAAACTGTCTATACAGTCAGGGGAGGCACAGCCTGGTTCAGTTCTCAGGCAGGCAAGGTCAGCCTCCTGGTGCTGGTCTTTTGTGATGATTGTGTAGAGACTCTGAGTTAACTGAATACTCCAGTCTGGGCTGGATTTCAGCTCTGTGTACTGATCAGAACAGTTCAAGGGCCCACTCCATCCCTGCAGTAGAACCTGGAGGAGGAGACAGCCACTGTCTGAGACCCAATGTAAAACGAAGAAAACCTAGGTCCCATTCTCCAGCAGGTCAGTCATAGAGTCTTTGTGGTAAGAGCAAAGCAGGGTAAAGAACCTACCTGGCCCAATGGATTAAACTCTTTCCTCTGTATAAATGTTGGCAGATAGTCCCACTTCAATGTATAATTACAAGAGAACGGGGGGAAAGGACAAAAATCTGCAGCATTGTGCATGGTGCAGAGGAGGTACTTGGAAATGATTATCCAGCACTTCTCATGGCACAAGAACTAGGGTGTGCCTAATTAAATGGTCACTGCAATCGAAGGGAAGTAGTTTTTCAAGTGTTTCATAATTAATTTTTTCCTTAGTACCTTAGGCCAAAATAGCTTTGGGTCCAAAAAGAAAACAGGCAATGTCATGAAGAGAAGTCTAGCAGGGGCTATTAAACACATTTGTCTCAATACAGCTAACGCTTATAACTAGTTTCCACCAAATTGTGGAAAGTAGGAAGGGAGCAGGATCACAGTATTCATTCTCATTTTTCTATGCTTTCTTAAGTAGTTGCTTTTGACTTCTAAAAGAGCTAGATGGAGTTTTATTCTAACTGATGGTAGTAGTTTAGCTTGTGAGCCAATGTGACTCATACCATCTGCCGGCTATCGAGAACATATTGATCAGGGTGTTTATGTCTCTTGTGTGATGTGCATCTTCAGAGGCTACGGCTGTGTTGTTCTATGTGGAAATTGTCCTTATGCCAGAGAAAGTGATTGGAGGCTCCAGTGAGCCTTGCACTGGATACTGAAAGCTACCCAGCTTTGGACAAAACTGACATGATTTCCTTCTTGGCCCATTCCTTTCTTTGTCTCTATTGAGTATTCACATGAGGTGCCTTCTTACTGTAGTAGACAAAAGCACTTCACAGTAAGAAAGCTAATCTGTTAGGAGGTTAGGTATAAACCACTTCATGACCAACATCTTCAAACAGACAGGAAAAAACCTGGCAATGACATCCCACCCCAACTGCATGTACATGCTAACTGCAGTTTCTTCATACAAAATCATGCCCTAAAAAGCATGACCTGAAATCAAGGGAAAGCCACAGAGCAAGTTTCCAGAAGTAGAAGGGTTCAAAGGAGGCCTAACCATGTGAGGATTAAATAACTGAGTGAATGAAGGGAAAACCTCTGATTCCTGAAATCAAGCAAAACAAAATGGTTCAGAAGGAAGTGAAATTTTAAAATCATCTCTAAATTAAATATGAACAGCTACCATGCAAGATTCATGTAAGTACAAGAGAGAAGTAGTAGCACACGTGCATGCATGCATGCACACACACAGAATAGAGAAGTTTCCCCATACAATGGAATGGTCTTTCTGTGCAAATGTATGAACACAAGACAAAGCTTTACCGGTGCTTCTTAAGAGGGTATAAATGATTTTAGGTCACATCTATAATTTAGTAAATTAGAACAGGCCCAAATGATTTAAAAGGACTGTGGAAAATATCTGGTCTCTGGCAAGCTTTTAATATTAACATATTAAGACTTGATTAATGAATTAATTATTAATTGTTCTTAAATGAGGTCACTTTTGAAGGCAATAGTTGTGAAATGCTGCCTGAGTTACAGAAAGGACAGTAAGATTTAAACTTGCTGTTTGCCATCAGATTTAGTTTGATTTCCCAACATTTTATTTTCATCTTTGCATCATTACTCCTTTAAATATTTTATAGAAGAGCTAGTTCCCATAGTCATTAGTTAGCTTTAGATCCTACATGAAGGGTAGGATCATGTACCCCTTCATATAAGGGGTACTCGCACACTTAGGTTGTCACCAGGTTGCACCCAGAGCATGTAAATCTTCCCTCAATGGTCCTCTCTGAGTTTGGAGGCAAATAGTATGCAGAATTGCTTCTACTTGGGAATGTATAGTACTTTTGATCACTTAAAATTTCTGCCTTTTTTTTTTCTTTTTCCCCACTGAGTTATATCATAAATAAGAATTCAAGAAAAATAATGCACAGAAACATGCACATGTGAGCACAGATGGGCTTTCTCTCCTCCCTCTAGATTAGAATTCTGTGGAACCTGAAGGGTAATACTGAAGGGAGGGAATATAAAGAAGCATTCTGGTACATTTTTTTATATTTATTTTTTAACACATACGGGAAATTATCATGCTGATTTAAATTACATAGGCCAGAGTTTTGGGCGGAACGAGATTCAAGCAAAAGTGAACAAAGCAGATAGTTATCAACGCACGTTCTCAAATGATTATTAAACCTCTTGCATCATCATTTTACCTAAATACATAAGATTTATATACATATAGATACAGTGATAAAAGTAAGATTAGCAGTAACTCCGTATAAATTCGGAAGAATGATCATCAGAATTTTGTAGGCTTCTTCAGTCTTTGTTCAGTCCTTGGAAAATATGTGAACTGCCAGGATGACCTACTAGGTCTTTTCAGCTATTCTATTAATACACTGTACATGCATGCAACACTTTTACAACCTTTATGAATTATTTAGTCTTCATAAAATATTTCCATTTTTGGAGTCAGCAGCATTTGGAATCAACGACCAATGATTCATGTTATGTACTACTATTTAAGTGATTTATTTTTTTTTTATCATCTCAAGAAATAACCTCAGGAGGCCTAGGTCAAAAAAGATTTGCTCAGTTCTCCTTGGTGTGTACAAGGAACCTTCAAGGATGTTTTTAAACCTATCATTGCCTGAACATCATGTCAAACTAATGGGTTGCCAGGAGTTTCCTGCAGGCAGGACTGCATTGACAGTCCAACTTACCATCTTCAGGCTCTGTTACCCTGGGGCTATTACTGCTTCACAATCACTGGTAAGATGGTAGAAAGACTGAAAGAAAGAAAGAAAAAATAAACAAACAAACTAGGAACTCTACTTTTCAGTCCCCAGGAGCATGATAACTGTCTTTAATTAACTAGGAATAAGAAGTGCCTGAAAGCAATACTGAGAATACTGTTAATCAAATATGCCAAATCCTTAATAATATTTCTTTCCTTTCTTTCTTTCTATTTTTTTTTCCTCCCTCAGACTCTGAATCTGACCTGTACTGTGTTTGGAAACCCTGACCCAGAAGTGGTTTGGTTCAAGAATGACAAGGCCCTTGAACTTAATGAGCACTATGTGGTTTCACTGGAACAAGGAAAATATGCCAGTTTAACAATCAAGGGAGTGACCTCAGAAGACTCAGGCAAATTTAGCATTCATGTCAAGAACAAATATGGTGGGGAAACAGTGGATGTCACTGTAAGTGTGTACAGACATGGTGAAAAAGTGCCTGAAGTTAAACCCGGCCAGCTTGCAAAACCTAGACCAATACCACCATCAGAAGGTAGTTCTTAGAACCTGAGGGCAAGACAAAATCCAATAAATAATGCGCATAACTACATTTGACAACCAAAATAGTATACACGAGCTGTAGCTGAGGTATTCCCACACATAACTAATTGGTATTCTCCAAAGGCAAACAGCTTTTAGGAGTTTTGCTTTAGGGAGGTAGTTGTGCTACAGGGGTGTGCAATGTGCAATGATCTTATTATAAATACATATAATAGGGTGGGACTAGCAAGTAACAAAAAGCCAAATGCCTGCCAGAAGCTTCCATGTGCATATAAGTTGCATAAACCTACAGTAAAACTCCATTTCCACTCCCCCAGCCCCTACTTGTCTGAAAAGTAAACAAACCACCCCCCCCCCAAAAAAAAAAGAGAGAGAAAAACAATCCAGCACTCTCTTGAAAACATTGAGAACAAATATCCCATCAATAAATATAGTGAACTGCAGTTAGACACATGTTCAGAAATGATTCCTGCTTTGCCTCACACACAGTCCCCTTGGCTTTGAAGTCTCTGATTACGTAAGTTTAGTGGATAGTCCCTATTTAGTAATGATATTGTTATTTTATAGTGTGAATTTATCTTTAGTGGAGTTTAATAGAGTTTTACAGATGTTCACTGTTTATGCCTTGAAGCATAGGTTACATGTTTGTATTTTGTTTTTCTTGCATTGTGCTAATAAAACTTTAGAAGTCACCTTTGCTACTCATTGCTCCAAATCATACCTAACTAGTTTTGTTTACTCTTTCATTGTTTAATTATTGCTTATTGCACAATTTCACAGCTGATAGCATGCAGACAATCGACTTTCAATAAAGAATGCAAATTATGGTTAATCACAGTCACTCGGTGGCACTTACAATATTAATTTCACTCTTTACAATACAGGTCAAGATGCAAGATCAAATTGTCAAAAGACATGTATACAACTCAGTCACTTAGGATAATCATGTCTTTGATTCTCCTCTATACAAAATGAACAAAACTCTTCCATTGGTGGAGTAATGTTCTGCTAGGCAAAGCTTTAAATATGTGCTCTTCATGAAATCTTCAAATAGAATGGGCTTCAGTGAGATTGCTCGCATATCTTTCATACACAGCAGATGACTACAGCACTGTTTTTTGTTTTTAGAACAGGTTCTCTATTAAGTACAAGTGTGTTTATCTGCTTAGATGTACCTTTGTAATTTGCTAAACAGCTTCCAGCAAATTCCCCAGTGGCACTGGAGAGCCTGGATGAAAGTGTTTGGTGCAAATATCAGGTCTGTAAATTTTGTTTGGGGTCATGCCTGAATGCCAGAGCTTAGGTCTGAAAATATGGAAATAATTGTCTCGGGTTTGTTTGTTTAATTTTTGTTTGTTTACTCCAGCAGACAAGCTGAAAACCAAAACCAAACCAAAACAAAACAAAACAAAAAACCCACAAACAATTCCATAGTAAATTTAACTTCAGGGATTATTTTTTTCCCCCACTTTTTTTCTCATCTGAGTGACATAGAAATTCAATTTTTTGTCTGGCAAAGAAATACTTCACTTGATTCAAATATATTTTATTGTTGAAGCAGATTGAACAGCAGAGGAAATGAGAAGCCAATTTTCAAACTGTCAGAGCTAGTAGGTTGGAGCACTCATATGGAAGACACAAGAGGAACATTTAGTCATTCTCCTGCCACCTTGTCTCAATCCATGGGGATTTGAACTTCTCTCTCTGACCATCAAGGGTGGTGCTTGGATCCCCACTCTTCACTGTATTTGTAAGTGCTGCTTCTCCCACTTATTCATCCTTTTTCACTTTGTATAACTAGGTAAACAGGAATTACATTAAACATTGATATATGTCTATTTTCGGTGAAAAAACCAAAAAACACTGTGCTTATGGAACCAACATGTCCAGTTGCACAATCATGGTTTGGGTTGGAAAGGACCTTAAAGATCATCTAATTCCAACTCCCCTGCCATGGCCAGGGACACCTTCCACTTGACCAGCATTTATTCGGACAAGTATCTGACAGGGTTAAACACTCAAGAGCATGGCATTACTGAAAGGTATTTTAATTAAGAGATCTTAGAACACGAAGCAAAATGATGATTTATCTTCCAAATATCTATCAAAACAAGAAAATATTTTTTGTATGAATCTGCTCTCATAAGAACTTCAGCAAATATTCCAATAAAATAATTTCAAATTCGTTTTCTTTTCTAGTCTAATTTAGTAGTTAAGGCCTTTAAGGTTTTCAAAATCTTTCTGTGGCAGGCTCACAAAGCATCAGAGTCAGTCTCCGTAGCATACAAAGTGAGTATCAGCAAGAATTTAATATTATTTTTATCTCCTTCTACAGTACACAGGTTAATTTTAGCTGAGACTATCAAATTATTGCATGTTATGGCAGATTTTCAGAGGTATCCTTGGACACAGGAGACAAGGTTAGCCTCATCTCAGTTATACCTTTAGCTGGCCTTCCTAGTTAAGCAAGCCTCACTTATTTCCCTTCAGGCAAAAAGAAATAATTTATTATGACACTTAATCCTCTGCCGAAGTACAGGAATTATCATTCACAGGAACAGTGTATTCAAAAGGCTAAGGACTTATAAACTGTGCAACATTTTCCAGTGTTCAGTGTAGCTTTGATTTTCTTGTACACATTTAAAAACCTTGTTATCGGTGCTAGGAAATTAATCAGGTTAACTCTGTTAAAAAAGGGACTATCTTTTCAGAGTGACTGTGCATCTAGATGCCCAGTGGAGCTATACAACCAGATGGATATACGAGGGACAAAGAGGATGCTCTAGTAATTTAGCATTAGCATTTACACACACCTGTCACAGACTTGGTGTCAGCATTAGTTTAGTTAATAAAAACTTTGAAATGGGAAGAGAAGCAAGTAAAATTTGCTGGGAAGGGTCTGATGTCAATGAGCCTACCCTCACCTAGGCCAGTGGAGATCTCATTTTTACTCAGTGTGAATCTATCCTGTTATTTTTACAAATTCAGGGGCCCATTACAGTGAAATAGCTATTTGTTACCCTTAGGAAGAAATGCTTCTGTTAGAATGATTTTCTGTCATACTGGTGAGTTTTGTGTTGTCTGAGTTTCATGTTGCACTCTTCTAGGCAGTGCTAGCGTGGAGCATCGCAGGCTTGTCACGGGAGGCAGATAAGATGTCAGCCAGTTGTCTTGATGGGCCCAAAGCCATGGCTGTGTCTGTCATGTTGGCATTCTTCTACAAGGCTGGCAAGGCTGCCTTTTCTCTAAGCACCTGCTTCCTTTGAATCAGCTTTGATATGTTACTGTTTATTTGCTTGAAAACAAGTTCTGTGAAAATTCCTCCCAAGGCCAATTTACAGGTACTTTTTATGAGAAAAAAGTTTTTTTTTTTTTTTTTTTTTTTTTTTTTAATATGACAGTATTTGCCTCCAGTGTAAATCTTTCGCCAGCCCATAATGTTCACTTGCATCCCACAGTTCAAAAACTTATGCATACTACATTAATCTGCTCTTGTATGGAGACAGAGGTTCAATGATAATAGCACCCTAAGTGCTGTTAACGCGCACACAGTTTCTAAAGGAAACTTTTGAAATATAATAAAGCACTTTTTTTTCAGTTTAGTAGAAATGAGAATCAAACCTCTAGATGGCAGCAGAAGAACAAGATAAAAATGAACAGATCTTAAAAAATTCTGCCAGCTATAGCATATCCATCTTTTTGATGCAAACACATTACTTAGGGAATGGGAGATTATTAAAAGCATTACACTTATGCCAGTGACAAGGACAGGTCCAGCAAATGACTGTTTCCCGGAAATAGCAGGTGATTCTGCAAGCAATAATGCTCCCTCTTAATCTGCACGTGATACACATTAAGAGGGTAAGCACACCTTTGTAAAATGCAAGATATTGCAGTATTACAGCAAGTTTCTTCTTAAGATGTGAAAACTATAGCATATCAACTGTATTGACATGGGGAGATATGAATTCAAGCTCTAAAGGTAAACCTCTTGGACAAAACACCCTCCCCTGTTTCTAATATTGTGAGACCCTTGCCCTACAATTTTATTCAGTCTTTATAGAGGGATGATTCCGTTTGAAATTAACAGGAGAACTGGGAGCAGACAGTGCAGGATCTGGCGCCTAGCACTGCCACTGCAAGATTCAGTGATGTTAGGACCTGTAAGAAACTACTAGTAGCCTTCCATAATAATATTTCATCCCTCATTGGAATGTGCAGTAACTCAGTACTGGCTTTGTCCTTGGATATTAGCTCAAGGTTTATCAGATTGTTACATTTTAAAAATAGTGCACTTGACCTCACCTCATTTCCTTTACGAACATTTGAACTTTGTGTGGGTGCATTAAAGGCCTGTTAAATTGTAATAAACTTGTCTAATTTTTTAAGTTAATGTAACTTCATTTTCTGTTATTGTTGCTCCTATCTTCCATTAATATCGTACATCTGAACACCTGGTAGAAAAAAGACATTTAGACAGCCCACTGCAGTCAGTAGTAATATGGTTAATAGATGCAACTGAAACATTTCCCATGGTATCCTAAACTATCCAGCGGGGTTGTCCCATGCAGATTTCACCTAGCACCAGTGTCCCCCAACAGGGAATTTGCTCTCCACCCAGCCAAGAGCCTCTGTGGGAAGCCATTATCTATCCGATGACGGTGGTGCACTCAGCATGTAGAAGAGAGGCAGATGGAAAGAGCTACAGCTTCTGTTAAACACAGGGCCAATGTAGCTCTTTAACACGTTAAGTCATGGTAAAAATGATGATCAAAATTTTAGTCTGCTGACTTAGTGACTTCTGATGGACCATTTTGAATGAAATGCACTTAAAAGCCAGTCCAACAATCATAAATCAACCCAAAGCTAGCCCTCCTGATTGCAAGATAATGTGTGAAAAAGAACCCCACATAGTCGTGTGCCACTTTTGCTGTCTGGGAAAAAAATGACTTCCATATATGAAAATGGCAATCAGCCTCCTGCATGGTGCTTAATGGGAGGTAAAACACAAGACGACTCCCTGGCTGGGAGTTATGAGGCCACATGCAGATGTCTCCATCTGAGCTAATCACTGAAACTCCCTTCTTAGAAAATGGAGAGAAACAAGTACTAGTAGGGCACAAGTCATGCCATTCTAAAGTAGGTGTCTCAAATAATTGAGATGAATCATGTCTATTATTTCCACTGGCTGCAAAGGGAGATTACTATAACCAGCTTGGATGGGAGACATCTACATGGCTGATGTTTGAATTTAGGTGTGATAAATTCTGCACCATATTTCTCTAATTGAATTGGCTCTTTAGTCGAAAAATCTATTTACAGAGATGCTTCATAATAGCTGGAATTTTTGCCATGTGTTTACAGGCTGGCTTCCTCCAGAGGACTCTTGTATCTTGCAGTCTTTGCTCCCTTCTCTGATTTTCATGTTATTTTGAAATCTCTGGGCAAGTCTTTGCAGACTTCCAGCTGCCACTCGGTCCCAATTCATAGTCAGCTCTCATGATTTGGCCTTTATCAAGACATTGTGTCAGGCCTTCTATTCTTTTAAATATGTGAGTCTTTGACCCAGGTTCAGAGTGACTGTGCTCTTGCTGTTAGTGTGGGACTTGTTTCTGCCCTTGTTCCTCTCAGTGCCATCACTCTGTAGCAACACCTCAATCAGCAGAGGCTGTCAGCCCTTCATGGTCAATTAGAGCCCTTCTGCTAAGCCCGTAAGATGTGCCTCGCACAGTTTCTCTGTCAAGCTGGCCAGGCACATCCTCTGGCTGGAGAAGCATGATTCCATGGGGCTCATGTGCCAAACTTCTTTCCCTGTGCCGAAGGCAGCTAAGCAACTGGCCAAAGCTCTGAATCCTGCTGGTCCTGGCTTTGACCTGGTGTGCTCTTGTCTTGTGTTTGTCTCTAGTTAGTTTCCCGTTATCTTTCTTTTAAACTCTTACTCTCTGGACTTCATGGTTACTGTATATGATCTGCATTCCTCTGTAATTCAGTCTGCTGTCTTCTGATGCTGCTTTAATGGCAGCATCTGATTCAGTAAATAAAACAGCGCCAAGCTGATTATCTAGTTCTTAGGCCAACTCCTGTGCACATTAACTTCTTCTAGCATCCTCCTCAAAGTCTGACTTCATCAGAACTGCCCAACAGGGATAGTCCTTACCCACCCTAAGTCCAAAACTTTGCTAAGGTCAGTCTGAACAAATAGCAGTACTAGTTAAATAAGCTCAGTGCTGATGTCTTAGTACTGGTTAATTTACTGGCATAGTTTCTAACTGAAGTGTCCAAGTACCAGCAGCTGTATTAAAATTTTGGGTGATAGCATCGAGTCTTAGTGTCCTGTTAGTAAGTATGTAATTGAGCCAATGTGGCCTGATGTTCTCAACCACTTTCAGCAAGAAAGCCCACCTTAATGAAATGTTTGGTTCAGTCGCCTTTGTGTTTCTGTACTGCCCTGAACCCAGCATTTCTGGATGCTGAACCTTTCCTGTTCATGACGTATTTTTATCATCATCTACTGGTTGTTGTACACTAATTTTGGCATAACCAGAGGGAAAAAAAAGGTTATGATAAATTGGCATATTAGTACCTGAACTCCTCTGTAATGCTGTACGCAGCACTTTGCAGGCCTAGATCCTAAAAGATTCCTAATTTTTGTATAATTTGGATAGACCTCCAACTTACATTCAGTGAACACTGGTAGCAGCTTTTGTTGCTAAAGGTTATGTTCTGACCTTTCAGGAGCAGGCTGGGCTCTCAAGAGACATTTCTCCTTATCTTGGTGCTTACCTGAGCTGCTCCTGTCTGGTTGGCATTTATGGCTGGTAAACAGTCTCCCAGGTTCCCTCAGACAGGCCTTCATTCTCCAAGCATGACATGTGGAGCCTTTTTAGGTTGCCATCAGGTTTTAAACCTGCTTTTGTGTTCTCTTTAAATACAATCCTGTTTTACATGCACAGCTCCCCTTTTAATTGTTTCAGGTGGGTAAATTCCCATGGGTCTTACTCCTTTCAGGCTGAATTGTCTGAAGTGTGTGCTCCATCCTGTTGTGACTACCTCAAGTGTCCCATCGCACATCAGAGAGTGTATCTTGCAGACCTTGGTGTCCTGTAACATCAAGTCGCCTGCACTGGAGCCCATTTAATTAACCAAGATTTCTATTGTCAGTACCTTCTCCTTACCTCACAGGACTAAAGGCTCAGAAACATAATTTAAATCAGTTTGAGAGCTCAGCTGCCTCTCCTCCATGGTGTTTCCTGGTGGGTTGCGGTTGGCACTCACGTCCATCCTGTGCCAAAATGTGAACTGATAGGACAGTTCCATTCTGAGGAGCACAGCTAGCAATTCCTCTTCCATCTGAGCACAGTCCCTTTGGGCCTGACAGGCTTTAATTGAAAATGCCATGGGCCAATGACTTTGTAGCAACTGTGCTCCCAAGTCTACTCCTGAGGCCTCAGGCTGTAATTACAGATACTCCACAGGCATTATAGGATTGGCATCTTATTCATATTCATCTCTCTTCTTTCAGACGATCTTATATCCTGATGGTCTGCTTCTTACATTATGGCTTCTTACATATTCCTAAGCTTCACGAATGCCTGATACGAATGTGCAAAATGTAGAAAAAAATGTTAGCTTCACCTGTACTTTTCTAGACATTTCCTGAAGGCTCTCAGTTCCTCATGATCTATTCAGAGATGTAGTAGAGTCGGTAAGTGCTGACAGTGGGAAGAACATTTGCTCTCAACACCTTCTTTGGAATTACTTTATACTAGGAGTCTTTTTTTTTTTTTTTTTTTTTTTTTTTTTCAGCATAGTGTATCAAAATGATTAAGGGCAGCAAAAAACCCTGGCACAAGGGCGTTGTTTTGTGTTTATTCCCTTTATGCTCGCTGTGTCCAGATAACTGAAAAAAGGGAAAACAAGGAATAGAAAGACTACACGGCTTCACTGACAATTAAAAAATTGGGTACTTGTGGGAGGGATTTGATTCCTCTTACGTGTTTAACTTGAATTTGCCTACATCATGCTAGCAACACCTAAGCTTTGAAAGCTTTTACAATACATTGCCAAGCTTCAGTTGACTATTCAATTTATTTACTGCTACTCAGGAAAACAAAATTACTGGTCTGCTGTGGACTGAAAACTAACTTATTTTCTCATTTTCTGTTTTTTTTTTTTTTTTTTTTTCTTCCCCTGGAATAATTCCCCAATTATTGTGCTATATGCAAAATATATATACAATATATATATATATATATATATATTTACAATATATACAATATTTAATGCACAGAACTCTTGCCCTTCTCCTTGATTATTTAAGGAGATGGAAATATGGTGTAGTGGAGGGAGTGGCTGCATTCATGTCCTAAACATCTCTGTGCTATTAACATTCAGGGCATGCTATTGTGTATAAACAGCTGTCAAACAGAAAATTCACATGCTGAATATTTTAATTTCAAAGTCCTAATCAAAAAAATACTGGAAATGAAAACTAAGTCTAAAACAGCATTGAATAAATTCCAAGTCTGTCCTATGAAATATGCTTGAAATATGAGTTTTATAGTGTTTTTAGAAAATCTGCAAAAGCTAAGACTACTAGTAGCATTCTTATTCTTTGAACATTCCCAATCCACTCAAGTATTTTGGATCAACAGAAAAACAGATCTCTGCAGTGTTTGCGACTGAAGTAGTGCAACACTGGGTTTGTGCCAAAGAAACTAGAATTCAGTAAAACCACAGACAATCAGGATATCAGTTATTTGGTCTATATTCATTGCTTGAACTGAGAGAAAAGAAAAAAAAAAAAAAAAAAAAAAGACAAATCTGTTTTTTAAAGTATTCGTGCACAATAATCAATGGTGTTATGACAATATATGCAAAGGCAAATTAAAAAATCCCCCAAACCCTGATATTTTTATTGTGAGTTCTTTAACTTTGTTAATTTAAAATGCATTCCTTCTTAAAGCACTTTCATGCAAATTTTATTTTTTATTTCCCACTAAAGATATGATTTTATTAAGGACAGTCAGCTAGAAAACATGTGGAAGCACACAAACACAAAAGCATACAGTATGTTCAGACTTTGTACTAACTGATAATAGTATTGTTGCTCATTGTTTAAACACTGCCAGCCCAATCCTATCTGCAGTGCAAGAAAATGCACTCTAAAAGCCAAGTTTAACAATCCTAACACTTTTTGAAGTGATTTTAAGTAGCAACACTGTGCAAGAGAACATTTCTTTTTCTCTGGTTTACTTATGTGAATAAACTGAATCATATCTATTTCTCTTTGAAATCAACATTCCCATGAACTGAAGATGGCATGTAAGAAATCTCTCAAGTGATTCTTTTTTAAAAATTCTGTTTACATTTGCTTTTATGTGTGACTCACTATTATGTTTTTTTTTTTTTGTTGTTGTTTGTTTGTTTGTTTGTTTTGTAGTTCTTTATGACAAGTCTGCCTCAAGTTGTTTTTATTTTACCATTATTTTATTTTAGGCATATATATATATATGTATGTATATATATGTATATATATTTGTAAATGTAGCTGTTATCAGCTGTTTCTGTGACAGAATTCAAGAGGAATTATGTTAAGTTTATTACTTATACACATACATGCATATATGTTACATACTATAAAAAATCTACAAAATTATGTCTGCAAATTGTTCATCACCCATTTTATGAAAATTAAAGCCCTCAAAACTCTTTATTTCTACCTCCTAGACATTTGGACATGATCTTGAAATCTGGCTTGAGGTAATTGAATAGAGAGAAGTGGGAAAGAGGGTTTGCAGAAGAAATGTGCCTCTTGCTGTCCTCCTGAAAACCTGGCTAAATTTGGCCATGCTAGTAAATTGTAATTAGCACATGTGTAGAGATTTTCTAGAGGTAAAAGTATGTGATGGCTCTGTGTGCACAGGTCAGGCTCCAGCTGACAGGCAGCTTGCCCTTTCCCTGAGATGACTCCTCTGGGATGCTGGAGGCAACTCTAACTGGATGCTACAGTGAGGAGCAGCTCTTTCTTCCTCCTGCTTTCCCGTGGGATTCAGACAGGGTGGAAAAGGGAGCTGGCTGCTGCCAGTGAGGGGCAGAAGAAGGGAGATGGCTGTGGGAAGGCTGGCACTGGCTTGAGCTCAGGGAGGAGAGGGGAAGAGGGCCCATGGCAAGGCAAATGACTGATAGAATGAGGGAATGGGGCAGCTTCAGGGAGAGAGGAGAGCTTTGAAACCATGATGGGGAATGCTAACTAGAGGGGAGGGAGGCTGCAGTGAAGGGAAGGGCAATCAGGCTGAGATATGTGTGTGGAAGAGGCAATTGTGGAGCAGAAAGCAGATGGATAGGAAGGTGCAAAAGCAGCAAGGACTGGAGCTTATCCAGCACAGAAGCAGGGACTGGGTGACATGTATTTCTCTGCAGAGCCTGAGATCATAGAGATCTCTGTGTATCTGAAATTAGTACATTTGATAAAAACTGCTGTTGACTCCCCAGTACTATCACCAGTGGCAGCTTCTAGGGGTGCAGAGTACAGTGGGTGAGTGGGGTAAGAAGTCTGAAATTTAGGTGAATTGAAAGATCTAAGCAGTAAAAGTCTTATAAGAAGAGAGATGTGAGAATGGTGAGAGCCTGGCAGAAAGATGCTGCTGTGACTGGAGAAGACCATGTCAGACCACAAGCCAGTGATAAGGAAAAGAACTAACTCTGAGGTCCTATAGCAAGACTTGCAATAAAACCAGCCAGAGTATGCAGGGAAGAAAAAAAGAAATGAAACAAACAAGCTTACAAGCTGAGGAGATTGATAATGGATATACTCGTGGCTATATCATGGTGTTTGCAATGGGATATTCTCTTCTTCCTAAGGAAATGCTGATAGGGAATTGTTTATTTTGAGGAGTTTCTTCTTCTCACCAGCTGTCCAAATACTAACAACAGAACTACCAACAAAAGAAAGTTCATGTCTGGGCTACACAACCTGATTAAATGTTCTTTTCTGGTTGACTGGCAATAGGATGGATCTCAGATAGGGCAGAGAAGGAATTGAACATCTATTTTCTCTGCAGTGATTTCATCTGTCAAGCTGCATACAGCTTTCTGCTTTGGTTTTATAAAGACAATACCTTTAAGAGAAAACATAATAAGAGATACAGTGGCTGTTAGTTTCACTGGTGTGTTCCAGGTTCTCTGTACCCAGCTCCAGTGATGCATTGTGACCATAGCATTAATGTTATGACTCTCTTGTATGTAATGTTTCTCTTGCTCTTATGGCATGGTACAAAACAACTGCCAAGAACCTAGCATATATTTTTCTTATCTGTAGAAGCACTTTGTTTTCAAGGTATAGTTGCTGCATTGCATTTGCAGGAATCCAATTTTATATATTTTATCAGCAAACTTCTGATTTTTAAGCGCCTGTTAGATTTCTTTATTTTCCTGAATAATAATAAACTGCCACAATGATGAACCTAAACCTAATTTGGAAGAGAAATTGGAAGCTCCTTCAGTAAGTCTAATTTTCCTTTTTATTTTATTTTGGTGGCTAATCCCAGATGGTGGGGCATGAGTATCACTTTTTTTTTTTTTCCTTTTTCCCAAGGATTTGATTGAGTGTGTTAACTCTTCTGCAGTATGAATCATATTTGAGAGGCTTGACAACAACTGCTGCAACATTTGTATTCAAGCCAAAATGGGAACTTCCTAGCTATCATTTACTGAAAGAATATTTTAAAGTGAAATGCTTAAAATTGTCAGAGAAAACCAAAATTAAGTGGACAGGATAACAGAGAAAAGGTAGTATGCTTCAAGCATAAGAAATCTCATGAAAGTGGGCAAGCAAGATTTCTTGAAAAATTGAAGTTGTGAGCTGGAGTAAGATTAACAAGTGGGAATGTAGGATATTCTGACAACACAATTGTAAACAACCTGGTAGATATTTCATAGATGGTACCAGCTGTTACAAAATAAAGAAGAAATTAAAAGAAAAAAAATTGTCCTGTATTCATTCCTCCTCCTCCAGTGGCCCTGACACAGAAGACTGCGATTAGGAGTCCTTGCTGGACTTTTCTCCAAAGGTATTCTTCCCTCTCCATTTTCTGTGTTCTTCACAGGAGCCACTGAACATAACTCTGGAAACAAATAGATGATTCTGTGTCTTGTATGATGAAAAAGCACATTCGTATTCATGAAAGCTTCTCACATTCACAGAAGCATGTGAAAAAAGTGCTTTGTGAAAATTAGCAGTACTAAAGTCCAGTCCTCATTCTTTTGCTTGCAGTATGACTGATAAACATTCAAAATCAGATATTAGGAGGAAATAACTCTACTTGCAGCTAGCAGAATTCACATTGGAGAAAGTTGCTCACTTTCAACAGTGAGGATCAGTCAACATATGGGGCATAGATTTTAATAGCAACGGAGACAGAGGGTCTCTCTGAATAGCTCCACGTTAGTTAAATCACAAGTTATTTAATAATTTCCTGTCAATTTAAGGTTTTTTGTTTGTTTGTTTGTCCCCCTCCTCCCCCCCTTTTTTTTTCCAGGCAGTTATTTTCTTCCTGCCTTAAAAATCTATACAGCAATTGCGGTAGTCCCAGATGATCTTAAGGTATTAAGTGAAACCCTAATTCTTTTCTTCAGCTCATGGATTTAGGGACAAGTACTGAACAAAAGAATCAGTGACACCGTCATCATGAAAGATATACAACTCAATAGCAGTGAGAAGTAACCGAAAAGGGAAGTTTGACTTGATGTTCCTGTGAGAGATTTCCCCTACAGGGGAGGAGAAGTGAAGCTTTTCTATGTCAAAGATATATAATGAGATACAGCTGTATTTGCATCAAGAGATGGGGATCATTAACAATCATGAGTTGGGTGCAACTCCTCATATATCTTCAGGCTAAAATTCTGAGTCCACAGGCTTGCCATATTATTAAAATAAATGGGGTCATACAAAGTGACATGTTCTCGGGCACAGGGAAGGTTGGCCCCAAGGACTTCACTCACCCCGTGCTAATTCTGCTAATCATCAACTGGTTGTTCACATTTAATCCTGGCACTAAAACATTCTTGCAGGAGAATCTTAATTTGTGAGCTCTTTGTGTTCTCTTGTGAGTCAAGAAGTTAAACTAATTTGATATTGTGCTCCCTGATAATGAAAAAGGCTGATGAGAGTAAGAGAGAGTTTACAATAGTGTGTCTTATTAAATCATTTTGCATTTCAGTAGCCTAATGATTTACCTTTCAAGTGGTGTTCGTGATACAGGGCAGATTAAAAAACTGTTCAAAAATCATACTAAAATATAAGTTCATTATTTTTATTATAATATTCACATTTCTCGGAAAGTTCACACCTGAATGGTGCTAGAAGCTGTACAAATATAAACCAGACCAATCAATGAGATGCAGTGTTTGTCAACTGGTGCAATTTCTACTGTACCGCCTCATAATTTAGACTCCAGGTCCCAAGATGCTATGATAATCTGAGTTTTAATTTGAAATATAGGTATGAATTTAACCTTGTTGTGGTGCAGAAAAGCTTGAGAACATGACTAGAAAATGTTAGAAAAATGAGAAGGCAGCAAATAGAAGACTATGTAATCTTCAGAAAAAAAAAAAATAAATGCATTTTCACTCCCAGGAGAATTGGGTTCATTCTGTCTGTTCTAACCACATTGAGCGTCCTCCCCTAAGCAAAAGCATCAAGGATCCAGGAGAGGACTGGTGCCACCAGAGCATGTTGCAGAACTGGCTGTTATGGAGCCTCTTTCCTTGGAGGTCACATGAGGTGGGAAAGCTCTCCTCAGACTACATAAAATGCATTTGTTACAAGCAACCTGCTCCTCATCACCATTTTACTTGTATCCTTTCTTCATGACATGACACAAGCTTAGCATTTATTAGACTTAAACCACTCTTTGTCGGCAATTGACTGCCTGATGAGAGATGGATGCTGGAAATAGTGGTACACCAAATGAGTTGTTCTAACGAGCCATGTGTAGCCCCACAGTCTGTGGGCTGTGAGCATTCCTGGTTTACAACATCACCATGAACTTGAAGGCATTTGGCTGATAGCTATGATATATAAACACAATGAAATTAATTTTACCTTCACCTGAAATTAAAGTTGTATGAGGATCAAGACTTATCAGAAAAGAACCTGCTTAAAAACCTAAACCCAAAGCGTAACTTATGGATGGGTTTGATTTCCAGGTAAAACAATGTGCAAAAAGTCTTCTTGATCATATTTATGTTGCAGCATACTCACTGCAAATATAAAATAATATGATGTACAGCTTTAATGACAGACTGTTATCTTAGCCATAAAGTCATAAATGAGCATCTTTAGCCAATGAAATGTTCTGCCCTTTTCAATGTTGCAACATTTTCTTGTTCTCATCTAAAGCAATTTTATATGTTTATGCTTATTAACATAACTGTCTCTGCTCCTTAAAAGAAAAATGCAAGCCCTTATTTTCACACTTTAAAATAAATAACTTCTATGATTCTTTCTGTAAAAAGGTTAGTCTGAACCCAATTCACATTAAAGCAGGAGTTAAAGACCTTTAGTATTTACAGTGTAGAGGGGAAAATTAAGGTCTAGGAGATACCTAGTACCTATGGGCTCATTAAAAGGAGCATAATTCAACCATCTTACCTCCCATTCTTTGGTAAAATAAACAGTTTGCTAATATTTAAAATGACTACCTACACTTTATGAAACAAATGTCACTTTAGATTACGGGTGAAGGCAAAGATGAGGAAGAGGAGCTGATTTCATTTTAGAATACTAGTTGAAACACTCTCATGATGCCAAAAAGACACAATAAAGTTTCCTGATTATGCTGAAAAGGAGGCCGTGCACATGAGTGCATAAGTACAAGTTAATGAATATTTGGCCATGTGTAGTCTCTATGCACTGCTGCAGTGTTCATGAATCAGGGTGGCAGCATCTCTGCAGACTGCTGAGTCCTGGAAATGTTAATGAAGCAGTACACAGAAGTCATAACTGTTGCCACTGTCAAGTGGCCATGGAAATGATTATCTGGTAAGATGTTGGAGGCAGAGCTTCTATCGCCTAAATTCTCATGGAATTCATCTGATTTACTAACTTCTCACTGCATCAAGACTTTTAGTTTGTCATGGCAACCTAGAAGCGGATCAAAGTGTAGGATGCCATTAGGCAGCACTCATAATGCAAGCATAAGTTAAATGACTCTAAAGTTAATGATCCAGATTCTTCACTGCAGCCATGAGGCACACCACGTAACTTGGGGGAGATGCACAGATGCAGTAAATTACTTTGGATACCATTACCATGATCCTGGGCCAGCTGTGTATCAGACCAGACTGGTGGCATAAGTTACATACTCAAACTGCTGCTGTGAGTGGTCCTGAATGGCCATTATGGCAGCTCTGCAATGCCAGCACAGTGTTGAGTCCCTGCAAGGATGCTTTTCCCTCCCCTCCCCTCCCCTCCCCTCCCCTCCCCTCCCCTTCCCTTCCCTTCCCTTCCCTTCCCTTCCCTTCCCTTCCCTTCCCTTCCCTTCCCTTCCCTTCCCTTCCCTTCCCTTCCCTTCCCTTCCCTTCCCTTCCCTTCCCTTCCTTCCCTTCCTTCCCTTTCCTTCCCTTCCCTTCCCTTCCCTTCCCTTCCCTTCCCTTCCCTTACCCTTCCCTTCCCTTCCCTTCCCGTAGAGTTGAAGGCAATATGGGAGCTGCTATGTTTTTTTTCTGCCCCACTAGAGGATTGCTGCACTCTGAATAATCTTTCCATCGCTGCTGCCCTCATTTAATTCAGTAAAATGCTGTAAATCATCTTGAGCACAGGGTAAAAGCTAAGGCAATCTACTTTCCCTTGATTTGCACAGGTTTCTGTTTTACGTCCTATTTTATCATAATAGCATGGACACTAATTTTGCTTTAATTGTAAAGCCTAGATCCAAGGAAATGTTTTTAGTAGTATCAAAAGGCTATTAATCTGTGTAAGAGACAGTAACTGAAAAGTGATGTTATTGACAAAATGTAACAGCATCTTCTCTATAGTTTTCACAGTGTGATCACATTAATGCATGTTAAAGCTGCCTGCCTGCCTGCTCTGCTGCCTGCTTTTTGGTGATAAGTGTTATCTATTATATTGCAGGGGCTTTTGGTCAGAGCCTGGTATATTTTTCAGTTTTCTGAATTTATTTCAAGATCTTAATTTCAGGTTTTATCACCTGCTGATAATTGTTACAGACAAACTAACAGAAATTAATCTAGTTGAAGAACAGGGAGCAACATCTGCAGCCAGGGATGCCAACAAACAGAAGTTTGGAGGTAACAGCTGAATCATGTGAAAGTAGGACAGACCTAGCAGGGAACAGCCACTGTTCATCTGTGCAAGAACATCCATCCAGTTTTAGTCACAGCTGTAAAATTAGTTGGGTTTGGTGAACTGCCACTCCCTAGAGATAATGTTCAGCCTACAAAGCAAACAAACAAACAAAACAAAACAAACAAACAAACAAACAAACATACCATGCAGAAAGCAGCCTAGAGGGATGTACAGAACAGTAGGTTTGTGTTGAATTAGCACCTCAGCATGACCAGGCAGCACTGGACTTCCATTTGGGATTTACAGGCTGGAAACTTCCTAGACTGTTTCTTCCCCAACTCACTCCCCAAAAAAGAAAGAAGAAATAACTGCTTTCTTTCAGAGTACCGATTTTTGTAGGAGGAGAGGCCTGTACATGCTTTGTAGGTCAAAGACCAAGGTTCACCTCCCTGCAAACACTAGCTCAGGATGCAGGAGGAAGAGGCAGATCCAGACAGATAAAACTAGTTCCAGGGGCATCTCAGCCACATCACACCTGTAATTTTAATGCTCTGCACTAGGTATTTAGCAAATGTAAATGGTGAAGATTTATTTATTTATTTATTTATTTACTTTTTGTGGATCTAGCTGTCCTGTATCAAGGTGCCCAAAGGTTAGGCACGGCACTGCCTAGCACTTTGATACCTGAATTCACATGGGTCCTTATAATTTGTTGATGTTGCTGTGTGAATGGGGCATGTTTGGGGAGCTAAATTAAAAAAAATCTATTTAATGAATTTGTCAAATTGTCAGTTTGTTAAATTTGAAAAAGCATGCTAAGAGCAAGAGCTTAATTTTCTTGAATTACTTATATACACAAACTTTATTTTTTATTTAAACCAAACAACAACACAAGGAAGGCAGCAGTGGCAGATGCTATAGACCTTTCATGCTTTTACCGATTACATATTGCAATAGAACAAAGATATTGATTCCATGACATTTTTTTTAAATATTATCTGAAGTTTTCACAATAAACCATGACTGATTATTTTAGACAACTAGAGAAAAATCACTCATATGATGAGTAATCATTGGCAATGACTTCCTTTCCTTGGATAATTATTCTGTTGGAGATTATTTCACAAACTAAAATTTTCTAAAGCTGTTTTTTTTGGGGGGTTGTGTGGGAGGGAGAAGCCAACACTTTTAGAAGGGCTCCACATATTAGAACTGCTGTTTGCTGGGGCAGACTGCTGATCACTGCCTTTAATCTTCTGACCATTATCAGAACATCTAATTTCTATTCTGCTTTAGGGTTATGCTAAATTAGCGATTTAAAACAGTTGCTGTGATGTTGACAGTTTAATTTGTTCCATCTTATATTCTAGAAGGCCTATTGTCTGTTCAAAGTAGATTCTGTGGTTCTGAAAGAGACAGTTTCTGTATTTTCTGAATGCAATGCAATTTGTACTCATATTGCAGCTTCAGACATCTCCTTGGGGCAAGTCTAATTGAAGTTGCCTGATTTCTGTTACCAATCACAGCTATTTCAAACTGCATTTCTTTTCATCTCTAATGCTTTAAGCTCCTGCAGTATTAGCAGGCCCACTCAGGTGTAACATTTTCTCTGAATCTGTCTGCTTGACCACAGCCCTCTGGGTTTGCTTCAGTCTCCCGGCTAACATTTAAAAGTGCCTGATGAGCTCTGAGACCTTCTGATACTTATGTGAACTTGTTTATTCCTTTCTTAAAATGGTTGCATGGAAATTAAACTGTAAATCTGGCTCTGACTCATCTTTCATAAGTTGTACCTTAGATACCAGCAGTCAGCTTCAGCGCAACTCCCAACAGTCTGGGGCAGGAGTCAGCATGAATATGAGGATCAAAATCCATCCCTTTGCCTTTCTGTACACATTTAAAGGCCTAGTATTTCAACAGTACTGAAGCAAATTATGTTACTGGATCACCACACAGAACTGTATGTGTTTTTTTATTGGCAAGAAAAAGTTTTGTTGTTGTTGTCAGTACACAATGGGTTATGAAGAGCTAAGCATAAGCTTGCATGCACTTGTGTTGTATTAATAGAATTTATATAAGAGAGGGTGAAGTTGGAATTTCCCTGAGAATACATTCTCTGTGGTAAAAATACACAGATGTAACAAGCACTGCTTAGGTTTTAGGAGAAGCATGTGAGGGCTTTACTTACTCTTTTGATTTCAGAAAGATGGCAAATGCTTGACATTTGTGGATCTCTTCTGTCTCAAAGCCATAAACAGAACTCTGTTAAGTGTAATTATCTCATCATTAATTATCTCCTTTTTTGTTTTTGTTTTTGGACCTTAGTGTAAATTGCATTTTAAATATCTTTGATTTGTTGAATATTGTGCCTCATGTTAGTCTCAGTTTGTAGGGATATATCAAAACACTTTTTTTTTTTTTTTCTTTCTTTCTAAGCAAATAACTAATCATGCAGAGCTTTCCTTCTCAGCAGTTCATGAACTAGCTTTTTCCATTTGGTTTCCATCCACACAGTTTTGTTTTTGGTTTTTTTTTGTTTTTTCTCTCTCCATCTATTCTTTCAACATCTAAGCTTTTTTTTTTTTTTTTTTTTTTAGAAACAAATGTTTGAACTCAGATGTGCCTCTTAATTAATAGCTATCAGGAAGAAAGCCAATGAAGACAAAGAAGCAAGAAGCACTAACAGGTGACCAGGACCTGTTTTGTTTGAGTGTCTTTCCTCCCCTCAATGCCTGCTTTTTCCCCACTAGGAAGGGCATTTAATGGAGCATGGAGGCAGGTAATTTGGCTCTTGGACAAAGAGGGGAGGATGGAGTTTAAGACAGGAGATGATCAGGGTGGTCAGCAGGAGAGTTTTTCTTGCAGCATCTTAGCATGGTGCTATGTTCTAGCTGTGAAATAATACAAGGGCAAAATAATGCTTACCTGAGACTCCAGGCGTTCAGTGGAGTAGACAGAGATTTACAGATTCTCTCTCTGCCATGTAACCTCCATATGGTGAAATATGGCCTGGCTATAGAATAAATAAGGAGTCAATTGCATGTTTCCTTCCAAGTGTACAAGATATGTTTTATCATCTTTAATTTGGAGATGGGAAATAGGGCACCAAAAATTAATTGATTTACTGGTGGGAATAAAGACAACCAAAGCTAGGAACAGCAGCAGAATTAAAGCTTGTCCAGTTTTAACCTCTGTTTACATTTTGTCATGAGGCTACATACAGACTTTAAAAAATTAATCTCATTTGTGAAATACTTAAGACACTAATCAGACCTTCACTAGCTTAGTGTACTGCAAAACCTTCACAGATATTTTCAGATGGCACAGTAGTAGCTAGGCAATTGATTGTGAATTAATTCTGATGCTGCTTTGAAAAAAATCTAGAGCCAGATCCAGAGCTAACACAGACCAATACATTTCCATCGAAATCACACTTCTTGACCAAGTTCAGCATTGCAATATTTCTCTTAGTAATAATACACACAAAGTGGAGTATTTCAGAAATTACAAATGGAAATTATGGACAAAACTACCATGCAAAGAATCATCATTATCGTAAATCCCTAATAACATATTATATGCACATGGGTCCCATTGTAGAATAGTAAGCATTTTTATTTCAAAAAGTCTTTTTTAACGTGCAGCACTTTCATCCCATATGTAACTTTATCAAATTTTCCAATTAATAAAAAGGTGTAAGGAAAATCTTATTTTTATACAAAATCCAGACATATAATACTAAAAAGACACAGATTGAGAAAAGCCCTGATTTTTGTTGTTTGTATATATAAACGTGTGCAAGAAAACCTTTCCCCCACAGGGTTGGTAACCTCTGAATGAATTATGATGGGAAAGTGAATTCCTCAGTGTTCCTCAGTGGAACATCAACATTCAGGCTAAGGTCTTGAGGATATAGTTGGATCCCTGTAAATCTTTGCCAATAATGTTCTATCTATCACATTGTTGTCTAAAATAATGATGCTTCATTTTCAAGTTAAATCATAGTGCAATAGAAATGCATGGAACTAGTGGAGTCTACTGAACCATGACATGAAAAATTATCATCATTCTGCATAAGTCTCCAGAGACTTGAGGTCATCCATGAAGCTTTTGTTAAACTTTTTTCTCTTGAACTTGTCATGTTATCAACTGAAAAAATAGGTGTACCAACAGACTTCTAGCACATTAGAACCTAGTAAATCCAGCAAGATCTGAGAGAGAAATCTTGTATACTTATTTCATTGATATAAAAGTTTTCAGCGTGCTCAGCCTTCTAATTTAAATAACCTAGCAAAGAAGAATCATTTCCAAAAAATGTTTTATACTTTCAACACATGGTGGCTATATCATTCATCAAATCTCAGCCACTGGAAAGAGTGGATTTTTTTTCTTACATTCAGCAGATCCTGATAAACTGTATCTAGGAAGGTTATTTGCCATTAATATATGGTTTACATACAACACATCTTTTTCAATCCACTGAAACTATTCACTATATATGTATTCATTACTGTGTGGTAATCAGTGTGGCTTTCTTGGATCAGCACACCAAATCAAGAGGTATATTAATTTGTTTGCTTTTAAGAGAGATTGCAGTGGAGATGCTATAGTCAGAGGTACTAATTATAATATAATATGTTAGAGTTTACAGCAGCTGTTGACATTTTAAATCCATAGTCCAAATTTATTAATTGATCTCAACAGCAGAACATCATATTAAGCTTGCTGTTGACTCCTACGTACATTTCATTGAAAAATGATATTGCTTCACCTTATGTATCAGAATCAGTTTGCAGAAAGCTTTTCTGCTGCAGAGATATCTATACTAAATTTGTATCACAGATTAAAAGAGAAGGAAATGTTTAAAGTGACATTAAAATTGAGCAGTAAATCTTTCACTTTAAAAAAAGAGGGGAAAAAGATATCTCATTTCTCATTTCTCATCAAAGGTAGACAACTAATTAGTCTCACTCCAATTAATACTTGTGTTATACAGAAGATGATTGATTCTGTCTAGATTTTTGTCCTTTGAACATATGGCAACAAGGAACATTGAAAGTTTTCATCTTTCATTTTTGTGCTGGTACCTTAAAGTGTGAATATATGGGTTATGCTCAGACAGTGGTGTATTATTTTGGCTGCAGAAATAAGTACATGATATTTAATCACTTTATTTCCATGCTTTTCCTGCTAAACAACAGGTCTTGGCCATGCAGAAAGAATATCGACCACATATACAGTCTACAGATGGCTTTTGAAAGCATATCCAGACTGGTGATTCCAGTGTGGAGAAGAGGACATAACAATAATGTGCCACATCAAATACAGTTTAATGTAAGATGCAGACTAGACCTTTTGCAAGATAGTTGTTTAAATAACACACACACAACTAGCCTTTCTTATTTCCTACAGCCTGTCCCATTAGGCTGCCCTCTCCCCCAGCTCCTGCTCTCTTCCATTCTAACTAGTGGCGTCCCCCAGGGCTCGGTGCTGGGGCCGGTCCTCTTTAATATCTTCATCGATGATCTGGACGAGGGCATCGAGTGCACCCCTCAGTAAGTTCGCAGATGACACCAAGTTAGGTGCGTGTGTCGATCTGCTTGAGGGTAGGAAAGCTCTGCAGGAGGATCTGGATAGGCTGCACCGATGGGCTGAGGTCAACTGCATGAAGTTCAACAAGGCCAAGTGCCGGGTCCTGCACCTGGGGCGCAATAACCCCAAGCAGAGCTACAGACTGGGAGAGGAATGGTTGGAAAGCTGCCAGGCAGAGAAGGACCTGGGAGTGATGGTGGACAGTCGGCTGAATATGAGCCAGCAGTGTGCTCAGGTGGCCAAGAAAGCCAACGGCATCCTGGCTTGTATCAGGAACAGCGTGACCAGCAGGGCTAGGGAGGTGATCGTCCCCCTGTACTCAGCTCTGGTGAGGCCGCACCTCGAGTACTGTGTTCAGTTTTGGGCCCCTCGCTACAAGAAGGACATCGAGGTGCTTGAGCGGGTGCAGAGAAGGGCGACGAAGCTGGTGAGGGGCCTGGAGAACAAGTCCTACGAGGAGCGGCTGAGGGAGCTGGGCTTGTTCAGCCTGGAGAAGAGGAGGCTCAGGGGCGACCTTATCGCTCTTTATAGGTACCTCAAGGGAGGCTGTAGCGAGGTGGGGGTTGGCCTGTTCTCCCACGTGCCTGGTGACAGGACGAGGGGGAATGGGTTTAAAGTTGAGCCAGGGGAGTTTTAGGCTAGATGTTAGGAAGAACTTCTTCACTGAAAGGGTTGTGAGGCACTGAACAGGCTGCCCAGGGAAGTGGTGGAGTCACCATCCCTGGAAGTCTTCAAAAGACGTTTAGATGTAGAGCTTAGGGATATGGTTTAGTGGAGGGCTGTTAGCGTTAGGTTGGAGGTTGGACTCGATGACCTTGAGGTCTCTTCCAACCTAGAAATTCTGTGATTCTGTGATTCTGTGATTCTGTAACAAGCCTCCTGCCCAAATCCCACTCTGATGCACAGGCAGATCCTGATGTAGGCTTGACCAAGGAAGCTACAACCTCTTTCCTCAAATAACTTACGTGTGTTCTGCAGAAACTGCTTGCACACAGGCATGCACAGCAATGCAAGGTTGCCTGCAGTTGTATGAAAGCAAACCCACAGTGAAACATATGGAGCAAAATTGCTTGCAGAATATGGTTTGCAGTATGATGGAGTAAGGGCAATGGGTCAAGCTCTGGAGCCCAGGTCCTACCAATGGAAGGAGGGGTGGCTGGAGAAGCAGCTGTGGAGAAAAGTTGCAGCTTGTGGTTTTAGAACATAGATCAGTTGCTAGTCTCTCCTTTCAAATGTTAACACCCTTTCAGCCTTCCCAACCCATACATTTGAGGGATGGTGATCTAGGAAAAGAGTTTGCTAAACTGTGTGATAATTTACCTTGGGAAAAGTTAATATGATAGCTTGAACAGGTGCATATTTAAACTCTGTTGTCCTTCATTGTGGGCTAGATTTTGTCAAGCCCACCGTGGACCTTTGCCAGCAATAAGTGCAGATTTCTGACAAGAAGGATACACAACCAAGTTTGCTAAGTGAATGAATGCTGATCTTAATCTACCATCCTCTCTTATTTTCAGTTGATTTCTATAAGCTCTCTGCCTATGGCTGTCTACATTTTGTGAGTGTCCTCTATGCCATTTCTTTCTCTCTTAAAAAAAAAAAAAAAAGAGGGAGAGTAGAGTTTTCTGAAGAACCGTGTAGAAATCAATTGCAAATTCATACACACAGATATCCTAAAAGGTGAGGGGAAGCAGGCAAAGACAGATCTCCCAGTGTGACTGAACACTAGTCCACTGCAGATTTCTACAAGCACTGGGCCACCTACCTCGGTGGCTTTCTTCATTTCTGTGATTCAGAAGTGTTCCCTGGAACAAGCCACAGCAGTGCTCTTCACTGACCGCTACTCTGCTGGCCTACTATGAAGGGAGAGGACTGATGAGAAGTGGATTTACCACAGCCAGAGTACTTTCTCATTTTGTATGCTTTCCTTTTCCACATGTACATGACATGTGAAGAGCACTAGAGGCAGGCTGGTACTTAAATGTAGCTTCTCTTTGAGACAACAAATCTGTTGTCCCTGTTCAGTGGCATCTTTACAAAATCTAACCTCAGCCTTCTCTGTAGAATGAATTAGGCCCATGATATGTGAAAGTGCTTAGAAAGGCAAGAGAAATCCACTCATCCTGAGAAGCAATAACAACATAATTTGAACAGTATGTAATTGAACGATGCTACTACTGTAAGCATTTTCTGCCTTAGCTTGTAAATTAAATCAATTCCTGATAAATAAATACAAGAAAATCCAATATCATTACTTTACTTGCTCATATACCTTGATAGAGGAATATTTTTCTGTAACAAAGCACATTTTCTGCACTGCTGAACTACATTCATCTGAACAGGATCTGCCTGTTAGATTTATACATTTACTTGAGTGGGTGGCTTGCCTGCTTGAAAAAGGGAGTTTTGTGAATCATTAAAACAAGATAATCTCATAACCACAAACCACTGTCTAGGATTTTTATGGAACAATATGCATGTTAACAGAAGAGTCACTAATTTTCAAACATGATCATCAGTAAGTATTCAGGTTTTTGCTTCATCAGTGGTTTATGGACCACTTATAGTGTTTTTGTGATTCACCTGAATCTGACAGGAGAGTACTTCAGTGACAGTAAGAGTGAACTGGATAGAAAACCAATATCCTTTCATTTTTCCAGTATTTCCGAAGTACTTTTGTAAACCGCATCTTGAACGGCTCCAACTGTGAACAGTTTGTTGCACTGTGATGAGGCACTTTGCTTCCCTGGAATGAAAAGGAGCTTCAGGAGCCAGATCCTCAGCTGGTGTGAATATATGAATAGTGCTGAAGTAAATACACTGCCATTTAGGCTGCCTGCTGATGTTCCCTTTCATTCCCAGAGAGTGATGTGTGTCATCACACTCACACAAACCTTGCTTGGCTGACGTTACTCAAGATGCTATTTGCAAAGGAGGAGGGCTTTGCTCCCTGTAAGGTGAAAGGGGAAGTGGTTCTCTATCCAGTTTGTTCTCTCCACAACTGAAAAACTGTTCAGAAGCAACTGGCCCAAGCAAATCACTACAACATACTTTTACTTCCAAAGCAGAAAGCAATAAGCAGTTATTCAAAGGTACATCAGTAAAGTGAGGAGAATGGAACTCCAGCCATTTACTCTGGTTGAAAGTCTGCCATAGCTTTTAAGAGTATGTTTTTTATATCTGACCAGTTCTTCATTTTCCACACACTGACTTCTATTGCAAATAAGTTATTTTCCTGGTGCCCACCAAGGAAGTTCAGGGATCACCATGTACCATACATAACAAACACTGTACAGTGATTCTGTTATACTGAATCTAGGGACTGGAGTAGAGATAGCATTACATAAGGAGCTGGAAGGAGGAAAAAAGAGGAGTCACTGAATTATATGCAGCAAAAAAATACTGAAAGAGACCCCAAGGGAGCTCCTCAAAAAAAAAACAACCAACCAACCAAACAAACAAAAAACTAGACTAAGAAGATAATAACATAATGAGAAATGAAATAATGAAAGATGAGGAGAAGAAATGTGTTTACAGGTTTCTTTAGCAATAACTCTAGGAAGGCAAACATTTTTGTTTTGTTGTTTGTTTTTTTTTTTGGTGTGTGTGGTCAGCAGTACCAGTATCTCTAGCAAGAATGTTTTAAGTAAGGTAATGAGAATGTCCAGCAACGTTTTGCAAAATTAAAATTAAAAGACTACTAGGATCCAATCTAGTTTAAGAAAACTTTCCTCTATTTTTTAAACACTCTTGCAAATATGTATTTCTTTTAATTATGACTAACTCTGATTTAGTAAGTAGTCATACTACAAGTATCATTTTACTGTGATGTGTTAATCATAAACTTTTTTCATTGCTTTTAAAGGCATTAAATGACTTGTACATAAAACAAAACACAACAAAACAGAACACCACCAATTTCTTTACTTTGACTATAAAGTCAAGCTGATGACCACTCTCTGAAGGAAGAAGGTGTCTTGTGTCCTTGAAAGTAATGTATACATCAACACCTGAGGCTAGATGAAAGGAACACCATGAAGTATTCCACTACCTTTGAGAATCTAGGATCTCTTGGCTAATCTCTCCCAACTCCTATAGGTCTTCTGAGTATGAATTTGCACATAAAGCATGAGGATGTATCAAAATTGTTGAAGAAGCCTATATGTAAGCTTGGACTGGGCAATGGCACAGGTTGTCCAGAGAGGTTGTGGAGTCTCCATGCTTAGAGATATTCAAAAGCCATCTGGACAAGGTCCTGGACAACTGGCTTCTAGGTGACTTTGCATGTGCACAGGAAGACCTCCACTATCCCCTTCAAATCTCAGTCATTCTGTGTGATTCTCTATGTGCACATTACATATTCAATTACTAGAAACGTGTAAGTGTGTGACAGAAGTCTACTGAACAAAACTTCACCACCTCAGTATCTTCTTGCTGCTATGGTTTGAGAAAAGTTCAAAAGACTGAAGTGCCAAAAGACATGACATGCATTTCTATCACAGCTACAAATTCCACAGCTACAGAAATAAGTATATACAATTAATTACTTTTGCCTGGCTGAAGGACAAATTAAAAGAATATCCTATATTATGAAGAGTCTTGGGTTACAGCTGGCGATCACACATAAATGTGGTAAAAATAAAACTGGCTTTTTCACTTCATTTTTTCTTTCAGTCTTTGAATCATCTAGCTAATAACACATTCAAAAACTATTAAAAGTTTAATGGAATTTACCATAAGTTACATGCAGACTTCTTTATTCCTAAAGGATGATTACAATTATTTGAATTCTTCACTTCATTAAAGATGTCTAAAATAAAGCCAAAGAAAGTGTGTGAACATTCTTCGATTTCTCAATTCAGATGTGAATACAACTTTGATTCTTCAGGAAAAAAAATGTTTAGTGAAGGAGAACTTGCTTTTAAAATAAAACTGATTCCTCTTTTCTTTACTAGATTATGCATTTTTGTTGGTTGAATGGATATGGATAGGGCAATTCATTGCTGGGGATTACTTCTTCAAACTGATTTGGTAGGTTTTCTGCATCTTTATAAATTGCTCAGAGACTACCACTTAATTAGAAGAGGTAAAGTAAACATACAAGCAGCTTGGTTCCATCTCAACTGTTAATATGGGGGTTGGATTCTGGTACAAAGACTGATAAATTTAGTTCCACAGTAAAAGTAGATGGTGGTAAACCAGAGTTTAATTATGACAATATCAAGTGTAATTTTGTTGATTTGTAATGGTATAGGAAATACGTATGTTGACAATAAAACAAGTTATAGCAACGTCTAACTTTTGTGAATCTTTTTACAAAATCTTTGCAATATGCTATGTCATAAAAAGCAATACTTTTGTACTGTAATATACTTACATAGTAATATAAAGGAATCAAATGACTGAAACAGGAGCTATGTGCAAATATGACGCAGGATAATAGTCCTTACCCTAAAAAATCAGTTCAGAGTCTGCAGAGGAACAAGAAAAGATGTGTAGAAGAAGGCAGTGAGAAGTGTGCTAACCCTGCATGCCAACAGATACCATGTGGTCTATGTTCTTGTTGCCATTGTAGCAAAAGAAAACTTTAAAGAGTACTTGAATGAAGAAAATAAAGCAATGAGGAAGACTTCAGCATCTTTTTCTGTATTGATTCTAACTAGTCATTACAAGCTAAACTCTTGGTACTGTACTTTCCATTCTCCTAGGGCTGTGATCTCTTATCATGGCTAAACACTGTGTTTTCCTCAGGATTTGATGCCATTGGACCAAAATCACAATTGCCAGGCATATCCAGAGTACTGATTTTCTTGGGGTTTTAATTTCTGAAATAGGGATCTTTCCGATGTATCTATGTGTTTATACACTTGTACATAGAGCACATTCTTGTTTCTGGAGCTTATCCTTCACAGAATCAGGCAGATTTGCTTAAAAGTCCCAAGCCCCAAATTTCTGACTTGTACAAATCTGTTGTTCTTGAACATCCTTGTGTATGACTATTGATATTCTTGTGACCCAAATGGGTTCCATTAACTCCTTTTCCTCAGTCTCATTGTTGTGCTGTGTAGGTTCTGATTTAATCTTCATAGCACTTTGGTTTTATGATCCAGTTACCCTACAGCCTGGGGCCAGTGCTCACTGTGGCTGCTGCGTGGGTGTCTGTCATCAAACAAATCTGTTCATGATCTATCTGTAGTACAACCACAAAACAAGAAGACTGCCAAAAGGATTATAGGAAAACTACTCTTTAATTTTGATGGCAGAAATGATGTGCCGGTCCAGACATAAGAAATACACCACCTGTTTATTTTATCCAATACCTAGAAATGACCTCTGGCATACGGTCTGAGCCTTCCAGAATGCCCTTTCCTAAATGTGCCTTCTCTTTCAGTCATAAACTCATAGAGCACCACTCCCTCTCTTTTTTCTGTTTCTCCATCTATGATCATTCATGTCTCTACCAGAAGAGCATGTTTCTACAGTTCCTTCCCCAAATCTGTGATTTTAAAGACTGCACTCATATTTAGTTTCTATGGAATGTCTAAATTGCAGGATTAAGTAGAGATAAAACAAACTGCTTGGAATCAACTTGGCAGCATAACACATAGCTAAATGAAGGCTAATTTACTCAAATGAGAAATGGAGTATGTTAGTACACAGATGCTGTATGTGCAATGAATGATATCTAAGCTTCATTCTACCACATCTTATCTACTTTTAATCTTTTGATCAGTTGCTTTGTTTATCTTCCATACCTTTGTTTTACACAGGTAGATAGTTCAAAAGTTTGTAAATTCTCACAGTCTGGTTAGTCTAAACAGGTATGATGAAATGCACAGGACGTGCGTTAATATTGGCCACTTAAATTTGCAGGGAATGCCTGTTAAAACAAATCATTTTTTTACGTTAGGGTTTAATGACTGTGTTGGGTCTGTCTGAGCTTGAGTCACCTTTTCCCTGCAGCAGCCCATACAGTGCTGTGCTCTGCACTCGTAGCTGGAACAGCACTGATATCACTCAAGTGTTGTGTCTATTGCTGCATAGTGCTGTCATGGCATCAAGACTCCTTCCAAGCCCCCAAGAGCCAGCAGGCTGGGGGTGGGCAAGTGATGGGGAGGGGACATTGCCAGGGCAGCTGACCTAAACCAACCAAAGGGATATTCCATAACACCTGATGTCACACTCAGCAATAAAAAGGGCTCTCGTGGGGAAGGGGGCTGTTCCTCCTGCACAACCACTACGCGTTTTGAGGCCCTGCTTCCCAGGACGTGGCTGAACATCACTTGTTGATGGGAAGTAGAAAATAATTTTTTCCCTCTCTCTGTGCTTCCGAGTGGACTTATTGTTTCTTTTGTTTCTTTTTTCTCTCCATTCCCTTTCCCTTTAATTAAACCTTTCTCATCTCAAACCTCAAGTCCTCCGTGTTGTATTTTCTCCTTCTTTTTCTTTGAGGAGAGGGGGAATGAGAGAGTAGTTGTGGTGGAGCTCGGCTGCCCACCTGAGTAAAATCACCACAATCACTTCCCCTTGCAGAAGATTAAACAGGTAAACCAAGTCACTATTGTTATAAATGAAGTCTCAACTCAATCTGAATTTAGTAATATTTATACTTATAAAAGATATAAAAGCTATAAAAGGTATAAAAGGCAAGTAACAGCGCTGGGTGTGCGGGGAGTCTATGCTCCACCAACACGCACACATGAACATCAGACATTATAAATATATAGAACATTGCTTTACATACTAATCGCGAGTATGCCTATACATACATACAATCAGGAAAGGTAACAATCCTTTAAATTCCATGACTTACTAAACTCGAGTACACTTACGCATATGTACGATCAGAAAAGGTAACAAGCAATCCTCTAAGTTCCATGACTTAACAGTCTCCATTTTCCATTCCTTTTCTTGACTACAAACAAGTCTTCATTTTCCATTCCCTTTGAACAATATGTCTCGCTTTAAGTTGTCAAGCATCTCGGTCTTCAGGCCTTATGTATCCCATTCTTCCTGGGTCGAAGAAAAGCACATCCATCTCCTTTTCAAGGCCAATAGGCCTGGGTCAAAAGGCACATCCAGGTCAGCAGGGGGTGTAACAGCAAAAGCCCTCGATGGCTGTAGCAGCAGAGAGGCCCATGGTGTAGCAGTTGGATCAGTAAAGGAGCCCGCAGCTCCCTCACCATCTGGCAAACCACATGTTTGTGATTGTGGCTCCACAGGGCTCTTCAAGGCCTCAGAGATTGCTCGCCAGGTGCTGAGCAATTCCACTGCAACCTTGTCACTTTTAGTTGCAGAGTCCCACACCTTCACCTCGGTTTGGTCCCATACTTCAGGCTCATAAACTGTCCAATTATTAATAAGGAGAATAAGCTGTAAGGTTACCAGGACAGTCCTTGTTCCTAAGGACTTATGATTCCCCATAATGTGCAACTGCTTACCAGCGAGGGGCAGTTGTGTGCACAGGTCCGCTTCTCTCAGCTCAAGCTTCTCTCCAGCTCCAGTGTGCCTATTTCCAGCGATTTTCTGTACGAGCTTCTCTGAGCAGTTTGCTGAGTTTGGCCGAACCTATCTTCATGAGGCAATCAAAGTGCCTGTTCCCGTCCTGGTCTCCATTCTGCCAGCCTGTTCCTTTTCATTCCTTCTTTCTGCTTCTTTATTGATGACATAACTTCATCACATGGTGTTACTTTTTTTTTTTTTTTTTTTTTTTTTTTTTAATCTTGAGGGCAGGCTCCCCTCTTATACCCTTCTCCCCACAGCAGTTCTTTTCAAAACAACTTTTCATTGGTCAAACAACTTTGCAAATAACAGCAACAGTAAACACCCAGAAACTTCCATGCCTTAATGGCTGGAGAACAAGAAACTGGAGACTGCATGGAGTCTCCTGAATCACCCTTCTTTGTTCCGTCTAAACTCTTTTACATACCTGATGGCCTCATCGTTAAGAGTCTAATGTTATCTCAACCATGGGGCTTTCCAACCCCCATGGCCACACTCCCAAATCTCCCCCTTCTTTATTAATATCAACCATTTTTTCGACATGAATTACCACTCCATATATAACACTATACATCACAGAAGCAAAAAGAAATACATAGTATTGTCACAAAGCTTTCAAATATATGAAAATGTTTTATGTTTCAAATTGTCTGCTCTTAGCAATGTCATAAATAGTGTTATTTTTGTGTTAAGATGTCCTGTTCTTATACAAGCCTTTTGGATAAAGACATGCATCTGTCTTTTTAGGTTTCCTAAGAATGTTGGGCAGTTTTGATTATCAAAAATTTATTCTCAGTTGAGATTGTAGCACTTTTAGTTGATGATCATTACTTCGGTTATATATTACGTTCTTAATGGACTATACTGCTTGTGTGCTTTTGCTTTGTGATAAAGCCCTCTGAAATACTTTCTTTGACATTAATTACAGAAAGAGCTGAGTAAGTTTGGATTCTTATGATAAAATATTCAGAAGACAATGGGAACTTGGCCCTAAGTGTTGCAGATTTTACTCCACATTTTCAGATGATCGGATGTTCTTATTCCTAATGGAGTGTTCATTATTTGTTATTGCCACTTTCTCAAGTTGCCTGTCTGTTTTACTGAATGTGTTTCTAAACCAGCAGCTATCAATAAGGCTTGAAATAAATGTTTCTGTGCAAGGAGTCTTAACATTTCTGGAGACAATAAGTCTTGGGACCTTTGAGACCTTTCTGGTTTTGCAGTAATATTTCTGTCCCTTAGGATCACTGTGTAAAATTGAGGACTTGATTATTTCACTTCTGCAAATCAATGAAACACAGTCAAAGAACAGTAACAACAATGACTTCCCTGGAAATGCACTGCAAAACAAAGAAGGCTAATTGCTATTTTTTCCATTCATGTAGACTATACTTCAATTAATCTCTTCAGAGAATCCTTGAATATTAGTGAAGCTTCAATGTACACTCATTTTTGAACTCAAAGTAAAGTTCATCTTTAATTCCAGACCCACTGGCAATTGCCAGTAAGAACTTCTAAGCTTGGCCCATGCCTGCAGTTAAAGGACCTGAAAGGAATCTTTGCAGAATCAGGTGCTTGGTGATCTTTTGCAAAACAAGCTCACCTCTGACTTGAACCACCACTATTTTTACACAGCTAACTTGTGAAACTACCTGGCTGCTTCTGATATGTTGTTTTAGCTTGCCCAGCTTAACTCTGTTGAGCATACACATGCACATTACAGAGGACCAGTGGGAGGGGAGGAGGAAAGGGGAGAAGGATGCAGCACTAAATCACATATTTCCATACATTTGCATTTTGATGCACGTTTTTTCATATGTTAATGGACCTTAATGAGCAAAAGGTTACCACATCAGTCGGGAATCTTCCTTCAGCTGTTTTTTTCCTTTGTGTTTTCTAGCTTTCATCCCTTATCTCCCTTGCTTCTGCTAGCTCAAGGCTACCAGTCTCCCTGTTTTCTTCAAGGTTTCCTCGTTTTCTTCAGTTTAAGCACATAAGCACTACAGCACTAAGTGACAAGCAGATGATCTTTTTCCTGGCTTCCTTCCCATGACTATCTGCTTAGCTGAAAGCAGAAGGAAGACTGACCCTGAGAATGCTATTGCGGGAAGAAGCCATTTGCTTATAGATCAAATATAAACACAATTTAAGATGTAACTTGGGGATGCTGTTTCAAGTACACTGGGAACACTGAGTACTCCACCACTCTGCCTACTTTTAGGGGAAGCTAGATATGTACCACCAATCCTTTCCCATATGCTAATGTGCAGTCTGCTGCCAAAAGGCAACATCAGCTGGAATTGTTACATTTTCTAGAGTTAATTTTCTATGCTGAAAACAAACAAAATTAACTCACCCTAAAATGCGAGTCTTTCCTAAAAGTATAACTGATACTAGCATCCAAACACTCTGATTCCAGTGGCTACACAAATTCAAATAGCTGATCAAGGGTGCCTTTATTGCACCTCTTGGAGACTGGAGGTTTCAAGTATTCTAGTTGTGTGTCAGAAGTCTCTCAGTTTGTGGTGTGTTGGCCCTGGCTGGCAGCCAAGGACCCACCATTTTTCCCTTCCCTCTCTGTGGGACAGGGGATAAAATAGCAGGGAAAAAACAAAAACAAAAAACAGAATGAGAAAACACATGAATCAAGATAATGACAGGGAGATTATTTACCAATTACTCTTGAGAACAAAACAGACTTCATTTGGAGAAATTAACTTTTTTTTTTTTTTTTTTTTTTTTTTTTTTTTTTTTTTTTTTTTTGGCCAGTTAGTAGAAATATTTAATTACTACTTGTGGTGGTTTTACCCTGCTTGATGACTTAGGCTTCATTTGCCAAAGTTGTCACTCAGGACTGCTGAAGCAGGATTTCTGGATGCCAGCATCAGCTTAGCTCAAGTCATTGCTGTACTTGCCCACTTCTTGTGAAGTTGACCTGTTGTTTGTTCTGAAATGTCTTCATACAACACACAGCTTTGATCTCCCTGAGGCATGCACCTGATATCCCCTTTCTTTGCATGTTATATATGGAGTGGCACTTTGTGTCAGAAAAATGGTTGATATTAATAAAGAAGGGGGAGATTTGGGAATGTGGCAATGGGAATCGGAAAGCCTCGTGGTTGGTGATAACATCAGACTCTTAACAATGAGGTCATCAAGAATATAAAGAGTTTAGAGGAAATAAAGAAGGGTGATTGAGGCGATGCCCTGCCATCTGGGGTTGCTTGTTTTCCCCTCTGTTAAGGCACGGAAGTTGCTGGGGGGGCTGCTGGTTAGTACTGTTAACATTTATTGTTTAATGTTATATGATAATAGTATTATTAGTATGGTTTCAAGGGTTAATGAAACGTGGGAAAAGCAATCATGTTTTGTTGCTTTTGGGAACCTTGTGGTGGGCAGAGCATGTGCAGAAGAAGAGGGAGACAGTCAAAGCCGCTCCTGCAGTCTGGAACAAAAGGTTGCTAATGGTGATGGGGAAACTGTGAGCCTTTCACCCACAACGACCACCACAAAGAAAATTATAATATGAAGCGGGGATAGGATATACGTATGTATAGGCATACTGGGGTTTCTTGTAAATATGTAACAGCAATGTCCTATATATATTTAGAAAGTTCGATGGTTGGGTGTGCATGTTGGTAGAGCATAGACTCCCAGCGCACCCAGCGCTGTTTACTTGCCTTTTATAAATATTCTTTTATGTTACTAAATTCAGAGTGAGTTGAGACTTCATTTATAACAGCATTACCTACCAGGTGTATCCCGGTCTCTGGGCAAAGACAATCCCATGAGTGGGTTTACCTTTTCCCAAGGCAGGAACAAACCACACTGCCTTCCCCGGCTTCTTCCCTACACACATCAAGGGGATTTAACTCCTCCCACATTGTGTAGGGGTTTTGTTTCAGTAGGACCAGGATGATTTCCAGATCCTCTAGTATTAACTAGCCAAGTGGCTTCTGGTAAATTCTGGTGAAGTCCCAGTGTTTCCATGTCCCAGCGCCCAGTCTTTAACCTTTGTACCATAGTACGATTAGTTTATCATTTAACCATTGTACCTCTCAACTTTTCCAGAGACTTGTGGACGATAGGGGATGTGATGGAGATATGATAATACCCATTCAGTGCTGTGCTTCTTGGCCCAGGAGGTTACAAGATTATTTTGGAAGTGACTCCCATTGTCAGATTCAATTCTTTCTGGTGTATTGTGATGCCACAGCACTTACCTTTCCAGACCCAAGATTGTGTTTTGACAGTGGCATGGTTTACTGGGTATGTTTCTAGCCACCCAGTAGTTGGTTCTACCATGGTGATTATCTGGCACTTGCCTTGGTGGGTTTGTGGGAGTGGTCCAGTGTAGTCAATTTGCCAGGCCTCAGCATATCAAAATCCTGTGGTGGGGTCATTGGCGCTGGCTAGAACCGTCTGTGTCTGGCATGGGGCAGCCCTGGCCTCTCCATCGTGCTATGGACACACAATACACAGTTAAATTAAAACTAGTGTACAATAATCCTGTTTGCATTTCATTTGAGAATATTGGGATACTGGGTACAGGATGAATGAACTTCTGCTCCAGTTTTAAAAACAAAAATGCATGAATGTTGCATAATGATGTTTGGCAGTCATCTTGAAACCATCATAGTACAACTATGGGTGAAAGTACATAGGGGTGCAGTGAGATTGGAGCTGTTCTTCAGAATGAATGCATCAAAAGGCATCAGTGTTTTCCACGCTTGAAATCAGTGCTTTAAAAGCATGATTAACTGGAACAAGAAAAAAATTAAACAAGGGGAAAATCAGATATGATGGACAACCCTGATTAAATAAAAAGCGTGAAAACTTATGTCTCTTACCCATTGTGTCTTTTCTTGTCAGATTGAGTCCTTTAGTTGTCTCTCCAGTCTAGTTATTATCAGTGGGTTTCTTAAAAAGAATCACAATCAGTGTCCTGTGGATTTTTAAGGAAATATTCTTTCCATTACTTCAGAGTCTTGGTTGTTGCACCCTGCTGCTGTCAGGCCCCTCCTCCTGTCAGTATTCAGCCAGTCTGCATGAATGTGTCAGGTTCTGCAAAAAATAGAGTGGGTAGCAATTCAAGTGAGTTTTGTATTATCGTGTCAATGGCTCAAAAGAAAAGCTGAAAGACTTAATGGAATATTAAGGTTTGGTAGAATAAAAATGACAGCTTGACATGTTCATGGAATCAGTTAAGATTGGAAGGGACCTCTGGAGATCATCTGGTCCAACTACCTTGCTCAAGCAGGGTCAGCTAGAGCAGGTAATCCAGGACCATATCCAGTTAGGTTCTGAGTATCAGTCCACATCGCTGTTTACTTGTCTATACCATACTTTGGAAGCTTGTCTATGACAATATTATAGGAGATAGTATCAATAGCTTTCCTAAAGTCAAGGTAAACAACACTCACTGCTCTCCTCCATCAAGCTAATCACCTCATTGTTAAAGACTATTAGGTTGGCTACACATGATTTCCTGTTTGCAAGTCCTTGCTTACTACTCCTAATCACCTACTTGTCCTTATCGTGGCTGAAATGGTTTCCAGGAGCAGCTCTACCCTAATCTTCAAAGAGACAGAGGTGAAGCTGACTGACCCGTGGTTCACAAGATCTTTCTTCTTTTCCTTCTTGAAGACAGGAGTGACATTTGCTCTCTCTTCCAGTCTTCAGGAACCATAGTTCTCCAAAGATAATCGAGAGTGGCCTTGCAATGGCAACAGCCATCTCCCTCAGCACTAGTGGGTGCAACCTGTCAGGCCCCATGGACTCAACATTTCTGCAGTCTATTTGTCCAGGTGGGCCTTCTCCTTCCCCACAATCACATAGCATCTTTACAGTCTTCCTTGGTCAGCTGTCCCTTCTTCCCTGTCCTTTATGCACCCTTTTTACATCAGAATTTAGTCAGGAGCATCTTGTTCATCTATGCAAGTCTCCTGCTGCCTCTGCTTGATTTTCTCTTTGTTGGGATGGACCATTCTTGAGCTTGTAGAAAAGTGATCCTTGAATATCAACTGATATTAGATACATTTGAGGAATAATCTTCCTCAAACTGATGCAGAAAAAGGTTATCAGTTTTATATATTTAGAATGTTTTGTATTAACATGAGTTAAAATGGTTTAGTCTGGTATAGACAACCCTGATTAAATAAAAAGTGTCAAAGTGACATGGTTGACATCGTACCTTGGGAAGAAATCCTGAAGCACAAAGGAGTCCAGGAAGGCTGGACACTCCTTAAGAAGGTGATCTTAAAGGTGTAGGAGCAACTGTTCCCATGTGATGAAAGATGAGCTGGTGGGGAAGGAGTCTGGCCTGGCTAAACAGAGAGCTGTGACTAGAGATCAAGGTAAAAAAGGGCATTTATGACCTTTGGAAGAGGCAGGCCACTCAGTACTACAAAGATGTTTGCAAGGGCTATACAGGGAGCAAATCAGAAGTGCCAAAGTCCAACTGGAAGTTAATCTGGCTACTGCTATTAAAGACAGTAAAATGTACTTCCGTAAATGTATTAGCAACAAAAGGAGGAAGAGATGGTAAAATTTTGTAACAACAAAAAATATATTATCATTATTTTCAAGAGATTAATAGGGATAGATATACATGTGAGAATATTAAAAGTACTATTTAAGGAGATGGTCTTTAGCTAATTAAGTTAAAATACTCATTTATTAATATTCGAACTTCAGAAAAAAAGGAAAGCTGTGACTGTGATTTGGGAGTTAAAAGAATTTAAGCTGTGAACTGGCTTCTGGACATTAATCCTCAGAAAAATGATTGGGATTTAGAGCTTACTGAAGAATTTTAGTGCCTAAAATATAATTATAGACACATAGTAAGAACTGCTTTTGGATGGATTATGTATATTTATGTTGAAAATTGTGGTATCAAATATGATATCCAATGACATACTAATTAAGAAGTTTGACCTATAAAACAAACAAGAAATGTATTAGATGAATTAAAGCTAGTCTACTGCAACTGTCTAAATTTACTTGTTATTTGTTCCAAGTTACAGAAGAGTCTCCTTGGACTACCATTTCAGTTTGTATTTATATAGCAATTTTCATGATGACGATAGTGAAGCAATTTAACAGAAAATATTATCAATGGCATGACTATTGATGGAAGAATAAGTAATGAGAACTGCATGTTCTCATACAGGAATATAAATTGTCAAGTTAAGTGTTCAAATGCCAACAAAAGACACTTCAATGCTGAAAAATATGTTATTTTAGGTAAAATGCAGATGGTCTAAAGGAGGTGAATATAAATCTTGGAAAACAGGGCTTCAAGATACCAGAAATAGCCAGCTCCTCATGTTCTCCACAGTATAATATTGGGTTCAAGAAGAGCTAATGTGGTCCTTTTCTAAGGAGTAGGTAAGGAGTAGAAATAGAGTCATGAGTTTGCCTCTGGCTGCAGCACTGCTAAGGCTGAAATGACAATCTGCCTCTGTAATATAAGGGGGATGCATGGAGACCATTTGAAGGAGAATACTCAAAATGAACTATCAATTGGAAAACAATGTGGAACTTAAGGCACTCAGCCTATTGTACTTATTGGAAAGCAGGCAGAAAGATCACTTCACACAAATGACTTTGATGTTTGGAAACTTTCTAACTTTCCTAGAAAAATCAAAACAGGACTCAATGTCTGAAAGTAAAATTTAGACACAATTTTGGGTCTTCAGGTAAGATTAATTTTATCTGTGGTGTGGGTAATTAATCAATGGGGAGATGATGGAATCACTATTTTTCAGAAAAATATAACAAGTTTGGATAGTTAAAAATAATGATAAATAAAAGATTATATATATATATATATATATATATTCATTTTATGAGAGCATTCATATTTCCCAAAGAATTTCAATTCAGCATTAGGGCAAACTGGATAAGAAAATATTGTTTCTAATATTTTCTTTTGAAGGAAGGCTTTCCTCTAGGCACAAGCAAGCAGGTATTTTGTTTATATGTTTTATTTGATTTTGTTTTCCTCTCTCTCACCTCAGAAGTAACAAAGACAGTGTAAGGCAGTGCCCTGAGGTGGATTGGGTTGCCTGTCTGGGGAATAAACCAATCATTCGTATTCAGAAAAATACAGCCTGAGCAACTGTCATTGTTGGAATCAGGAAGAAATATTCTTGCCATTCAGATTTACAGAGCTGTAGAGTTCCTCCTTTTTTATTCTCCTTGGCAACATGAAGCAAAGAGCACCTGCAGGATTACCAAGATGTATGCCATTTATTTAGTTCTCTTCTATTTTGGGGTCCTGAAGTTCTGCTGCTGTACCCTAAGGTTCCCTGCCTCCCTACTTGTGCTATATAGCAGTTCCAGCTTCTGAGGATGAAAGGCTTCAACATAAAGCATCTTTTTTTCTTTTCTTTTCTTTTCTTTTCTTTTCTTTTCTTTTCTTTTCTTTTCTTTCTTTTCTTTTCTTTCTTTTCTTTTCTTTCTTTTCTTTTCTTTTCTTTTCTTTTCTTTTCTTTTCTTTTCTTTTCTTTTCTTTTCTTTTCTTTTCTTTTCTTTTCTTTTCTTTTCTTTTTCTTTTCTTTTCTTTTCTTTTCTTCTAATAAGAGTGTTGCTGGATGAAAATAAATGGCCTGTGATATCCAGGAAATCAAGCTAGATGATCTGAAGATCCCTGAAGCCTCAAATTCTATGAAGTGATGGAAGTAGTACATAAAAGTACAATAAGGCCCATTTCTTTAAAAGGCGTATGAACCACAGGATCCAAACTCTTCTCCTACCCTCCCACTTCTCTCCAAAGCCCTAACAATTAGAGGGCAGTGTAAGCAAAACTTCTATTTAAGTCATCATCATCTATTTGCATATGTATTCACAAGGCTAAAACATTAGTGGATAGCTTATTAAGCTTAACCATCAACCCATGTCTGATCAATGGCTTTTCAAATGGCATTGAAATAAAGGAGTTTGCAGAAGAAAATGCTATCAGTGATCTCAGTAACAATTTTTCCTGCATCAGTAGGATGCAATTGTTTAGAAAGTTCCCTGTTTGGGTGTTCATCTGTGACAGGGGAGATCACTATAAGGCATCAACATCTATAAGTTTAGAACTGAGGTTTCTAATTAAATGTTAACTTTGTTTGCCTTGGGCTTGGAAAAAGAGATAAGAAGCTGCTTCATGCCGATAAACAAATATGCATGCAACACAATGGGACCATGAGATCACTAACTTTGCTTTGCAATATGTGAAATTATTACTTTTTCACTTCATTTAAATAAGAATCATAATACCTAATAGAATGTCTGTTTACACAGGTCTAGGGTGTGCTTGAGGTTACAGTGACGAAAATGAAAAACAAACTTTGTAAGGTAGTCTGTTTGTTTCTTGGTAAGTAGTGACAGATAATCATTACCATACTATCAGTGGGTGACCTGTAAATTAACTGCAAATCCCTGTCTTTCATGAGCACTAGAGATGATGTACATGTATAGGTAATGTAAAGATCTTAGCTGAGAAGTCTCTCCTCCCAAAAGATTGCTCCCTCCTCACCAGTACTGCCCTTGCATCTGAATCTCTCTGTTTACTGCAGTTCTGTGCAGGTTTTCTAAGGATATGTCAGTCTTCAAGACTTATTTACAAAGGTGCTAACTCAGATTTGTATTTCCTTTACAGAAGAATTCAAATTGGAAACTTCCGTGTAAGTGGCTGCTCCGTTAGTTTGTGTTTTCTGCTGGGTTTGGAATGGATTTTTGAGAACTAAAGCTTACAGTCCCCAGGTGAAATTATATAAGTGCAAACATTCAGTGTCTTTTTCATTGAGAAGAGTGGTTCAGCAATGGAAAAGAAAACAAGAACAAAAGTCAAACACTGAATAAAGAAGCATCACTTTGTTCTTTTATTTATGTTGCTTTAGGCAGTCACGAATGCTTTTTCAACTTAGTTTGATCCAAGAAACTATTTCACTTGAATGGTTTTGCACATTACAAAAGCCGTAAAGAAAAAAAAGAAAACTGTAAGTAGAGGAAATTATTTTGTATCCTGTCCTTCTCTGAACATATATACAACCCCTTTTGGGAAAGGAGAGGAGTTTTAAAGCATAGGCACCTAGAAAGTGAATTTATCTGTAAGGCTGGTAATTGGACTTAAGAAAAAAGAATCACTTCTTTTCATTTGTTTCCTTTCTTTTTCCAGCCAAAGGTTATGGTGTCAAGCCATGATGAAAGCATGTATAAAAGAAAGTGTGGCACATACAGGACAAACATATGATCAGGCCCAGTTGGCATGGGTTTATGAAAGACAAGTCCTGACCTTGCCTCTCAAATACTAGATCTGCTTCTAAGACAAGATGATGTGCTTACTATGAAGGAAAGGCTGTTAATGCTGTCTACCTAGGCTTTAGTAAAACTTGTGACACTGTTTCCCACAGCATTTCTGCAGAAATGACTGCTTATGGCTTGGACAGGTGTACACTTCACTGCATAAAAATTGGCTAGGTGTCAGAGCCTAAAGAGCTGTGGTGAATGGAGATAAATCCAGTTGGTGGCCAGTCAGAAGTGGTAACCCCAGGGGCAGATGTAGATGTCTACAATAGACATCTAACCAAAGCTGAATTGTGGCCTGCAAGTCAGACATCTTTTTCCCACATTGACTAGTTAATGAGATAAAGCCAAGGAAAACTTCTGCATGCTGAAAGCAGATTGTATGAGTTGTCAGAGCAGGCATGTGTTTGACTTGAATTAGCTCGATCATTCTCAAATCACTTCTCAAATTATTTATTGGCATGGTTCAGGGGTTAACATGGGCCATGGGCCATTCTCGGTAGAGAACTTGCAGTCAGCTATCTTATATCGGACAATAGGATGATTTTGTAGAATGGATGAAAGCTGTTATGCCTAGACAGGCCTCTATACTTACAGTACTTCTGTACTAGTAAAATCAGGGATTAAGTGTGGTCTATGAATTGAGCTCTGTTGTCTACAAACACTACTCATATTCAGGAAAATTTCCAAGATCCAATATTCATCTTAGAATCATAGAATCACATAATGGTTGGGTTGGAAGGGACCTTAAAAATCATCTAATCTTCTAAGATTAATTCTGATTCAGAGAAAGAGACTGATAGGCAATTAGCAACTGTTTAGAAGGTCCAAATTACAATATCCAAATTACAGCAGACTCCTGTAAGCATATTAAATTGGATTGTTGATCTTTACACTACCTTCCTCTAGAATAGACTCAAGGCACTTCATTGCCTCTCTGTCAGCCTTTTTGTTGCTCAGTTCAGCTGATATGAGGTCAGGTTTCTGTTTTATCCTATAAATATATTCACAGGGGATTTTAATGGATTCCTCCATATTTCAGTTCCTTGTTGTAGACACACATCTGGTGCTAAGACAACTGTAGAATATTTGTATCTAAAAATAATTCAACTTAGTTTACAGATAAATGTGGATTTCCTACAGAGATGATCAGAGATGATCCTTTATTGTCCCAGGACTTTTCTTGTCAAATATCAAGGGTTTATTGCAAGCCACAGGTATTAAATTTATTCTAATATGTTTAAATAATGGCAACAGAGTATTCATTTTGCTCACTGTACTAAAAAAATTGCTGAACTGCTTTCACCCAAGTCATACAAAAATGCCTCAGGCAAAAAGCAGAGGTAGAAAACGCCATAATGAAGGTTAAAAATTCAGTAAATTTTAGTGCAAGTATAAACAAATAATTTTCAAACATAAAATCATACAGTCTTAGCTGTTGAGTTTGCAACATAAGCTTTTCAGTAATAGGTAAATTTACCACAGAGATTTTCTTTTGTTGCACTTGAAGCTAATCTTAACCCAGATGAGTCCTAAACAATAGGGGCTTATATCTGTTTCATGCCACTGAAAACACAGTAAGAGAAAGGTGAATTTATAAATAACAGGATGACTAGAAGCAATCATTGTGATGTAGCTGAAAAAAATAAATGTGATCATGGGTGCTGTCAGTTGATGTGTTTTTCCAGGAAAGATAAAGTATTGTTAGCTAAGATAATGGTAAAATCTGTTTGTTCTGGTTATATGTATTTAGTAAGGATGGTCCAAGGATTCTGAGATGGTAAAAGGGATGCAAAAATATTTCATAAGGAGGTAAAAGAGCAAATGTGTGTGTGTTTAGACAATATTGATATAGGAACAAAGAGGTGTTAAAGGGCTATGAATAAATTTATGCTATAAATTGGAGAGTCTTGTCATCACAGGACTGAGATTCTGGGATGCTCCATTACAAATAGTATGGGAAATCTGAGTTAGCTCAAAGGTGGATTTTGGTCAATTTATCAGTGGGGTTATCTCTGATAGTAGGAGACTAGATTTTATCTAGAAGATCTCTTCCAGTCCTGTGGATTTTTAACCCGGCGTAACTTCAGTACTCAGGGGAAATATTCCTTGCAGACTGCCAATATGTACAAACTAGGAAACAAAAACACGCTATAGAAAGTGTTCTGTTTTCTTTCAGGTATTTCCTGTAGCAACCCCTTTCATCACAGCCAACATGTTGACTGCAATAGCAATACTGAATGCAATAGCAAAAGCATCAATTAATTGAAAGTGTTCTTAAACAACTGGACTTTTTTCCTCCAGCCTCCTAAGAGGCTGCAGCAATCCAGCTCAGTCAGTATCATTAGGGTTTCAACATCTTTGAAAGAAGGTTGAAAGGACTTATGAGGAATTTACCAGACAACTCTTCTTACACGTGCTGGCTTCTAACTATAGGCTTTCTAACATGAGAAAGGTTATTGCAGCAAATGTTAAATTAGAAATCACAGCTCATAAATAGTATATATACATATTAAAGAAATTGATAGGGAACCATGCTATTATCAGTGGTGCCCAGTGCCAGGGCAAGAGAGTATGGGTACAATCTGGAACACAAGAAGTTCTGACTAATTCTCAAGAAGAACTTCATTACTGTGTAGGGGTGGAACACTGACACGGATTGCCCAGAGAGTCTGTGGAGTCTCCCTCCTTAGAGATCTTCAAAAGACAATTGGACATGTTCCTGGGCAACCTTCTCTGGGTGGCCCTGCTTGAGCAGAGGAGTTGGATCAGATGCCTCCAGAGGTCCCTTACCTTAAACATTCTGTGATTCATGGAAACTGGGAAATGCAAAATATTCAGAACTGAGGGATGTCCTTAGTGAATTTTTCCTTTCCCCTACATGTATACTCAGAGGAATGTGAGTGAGCAGTTTAAACCCTGTGAGGATGAAAATAGGAAGTTGTGGAACAGGGAGGAATGGATGTAGAAAAGTTCAGAAAGAGCAAAATTGCCAGAAGGGTAGAGATAATCAGCTGCATAAGAATTTATAAGGCTTGGTGCTTTTCTCCCTGTGTCTCCACTTCCTGCAGCCTCCAGGTGCATTGCCTGGTGTGTTAATTGTGAGTACTCAAGAGAAGAACCTGTTTTTCAGCATGTTTCATGGGGATGTCAGGTGTCTTTTCACTGAGAGCTAATTTAAACATCCACAAATGCTTCCCTACAAGCCAACAGTATAAAATATCGTATACGTATTGTATACATATACATATACAATACGGTATACATCTCCTAGAATACTTGGCTATTTCTATTAAATTAAATAGTGCCAGGCTCTTGAACTAAATTTCTTTCACCACTAAATTGTTGGAATAATACTTGGCACAGTTTTGGCCTGGACCATCTGGTACTGTCCCAGTCAGCTGGGTATGCCATAGACTTAGCACAGGCCAGAGGCTATGCCCAGTAAATAATCTGGATATGGCCATTTTGTTTTAAGGAAATTTGCCAGCATACAAATTGCCTGACTGTGTGGCCTGGAAACACTTACTTTACAAACATAGTTGTAATCCCAGAGGTCCTGGCCAGGCTGGCAGTGTTGCCATGAGGGTGGCTGATACCTATCCCTGTGCAGAAATGGTAGAACAGCAAGCTTCTAATGCTTTCAGGAGCACCAGCCTTTGGCGTAGTCCCCAGTGGGTCCAGCAGGGTTGTCCTTGGTGGCTTACTTGGTTTTGCATGCTGCTCACTACAAAAGAGAGAGAGATGCACAGCACAGAGCCAGTGGTAAAGTCATGTTCTTCCTCTTCCACCTGCAGGTACTGCAGATGACTCCTGATGGCCTCTGTGCTTGGGAATCCCAAAGAGAGACACCTAGCTGACTTCCATCCTCATTTGATGGAGAGCCAGGGAGTGGCTTGAAAACAGGTGGGAGAAGGTTGAGAAAGTACCATCCTATCCTCTCCAAAGCTGTGAGCATCCTCTCTCAAGATGAGGAAAAATGAGGCAAATGAGGCAAAATGTTAATGGACAGTGCAGAGTACAGAAAAAGGCAGAGAGAAGCTGGCAAACCCTCTGTTGTACACAGGGAAAAGATACAATGGAGCAGGCGTCAGACATGGTCAGGTGCAGTAGAAGCTGCAAGTCAAAAAGGACTCTAGCATGCATATGGTACCTGCAGCACAATTTGTTCTCTACTTGTGGCTTCCAGGAGTTTCATTGCTAGAGGGATTTGTTTTGTGCAGCAAACTCAGAGCAGACATTTAAACTTCTACATTAAATAAAATATTAAATATTATATTATATTATATTATATTATATTATATTATATTATATTATATTATATTATATATTTTTTGAGCTGTGCAGTTTCCTTTCTGACAAGACAGAACAGATGTGAACAGATGGGCCAGGACTGAGCATCTTATACATGAAGGCAAGTAAACACTGGTGCACAGATCTGCAGACATACAAAGTTTTTTTTTTTTTTTTTTTTTTTTTTTTTTCTACAATACCTCATTAATATTGGCCAGTTCCTGCTTAAGAAGGTATGCAGTATGCAAGTATATGCAAGTATAAGGCTAGGTGTTGCTGAGTTTGACTCTCCTGCAGAAGAAACACTACCATGCTAGAGCAGGCAAGTACCATGGCAGTCAGGGAATTAGAATCCTAGAGCACAGCAGAGGCTGTCCTTACTGGAGAGTCCAGCTGCAGCCTGCAAGATCGATGAACACTTTTGCAAAGCTGCAGAATATGCCAGCAGGAATCTACATCTCCTCCGCATTGCTTTGCAACTCTCCCTCAGCCAAGGTCATGTGCTGGAATATAAAGCATGTAGACTTTATATAGACTGCTGCTTTCATTCCTCCAACAAAATGATGAACATCTAAAAGTGATTATAGGTAAAGCCAAGAATTTAATCTGAACCAAAATAAAAACTGTTTTACACTATTTTTAGGGTTTTGTAAAATGTAATTAGGTATAGGTGAATTTTGTTGTTAAAACCTTTTTTCAAACAAAAATTGAAAACACATATTTTTCACCAAGAAAAACGGTTTCATTTGCTGCTTTTTCTATGCATTTTTAAAAAATTCATTTTCCTAAATATGGCATATGTTTATAACTATTAGAAACCAATTTCTGAATTTTGTCCGAAGCTTTAGTAAAGATCTACCAAAGTAATACAAATCCCTGCAGACATTGAGAATGTAAACAATCTGATTTCATAAGAAAATATATTGCTTCTGAAATCTTTCTCCTCACTTCATCAGTTCATTAAATCCATGAGTATATTCAGTTCCCATCCCAGACTGTAGGAACAGCTAATATTTGTTATTTCAGTGTTTGCTATACTAACTAGCTGTTCAAGTTCTATGTGATGTTTACAGTTAGAAGCAGAAATAGTAGTACTAGCTCAGGTACAACTCTAGAGGAACTGCAGATACATATTTATTTTAATTATAATTACTGAAAGATTACTGTAATGGCAGGAAATTAACGTATGTGTTTATACCATACACAAATTAAAAGTTATCACAAGGTACTGAATGTTGACATTTGTCACTCTCTGGAAATAGATTTTTTTTTTTTTTTGAGCAAAAAGCATAAATTACAGAGTGAGCTGGTATGCTCAGTATGATGTAGTAGCATATGACCATTTCATCAATAATTTCTATATCACTTATTCAATAAGGAGAGAAGAGAAAGAAATGAATCATCTACAGATTTGATAGATTGGGACTTTACTAATTCAGCAGCATTTCAATTCAAAACTTGCTATCAAAGCTATCTGAGAGAGAAGTGGAAATTTCCTCCAAGTCAATGTACAGCCTGTAGCCCATACCCCCACTGCAGAATTCTGCTGGAGACCGTACTGAAACACACTGCAGTAGAATAGCAACTGACTAAAGCTCATTATATGAGATTTGTGAATCAGTTTGATTATTATTTTTTAATTTTGAAAAGGATCTGTCATCTAGCATAATTTCTGCCTACTCACTATAATTAAGTCCAAACCCAACAACCAAAAAAACCCATCAGAACAATACAACCAAATCTGTTAAAACATGTTAAAAGCAAAAATTCCTGGCTATGTAATTCAGTTAAAGCTGTGGCACTTTATTGTGCACTTGGGAGAGATTTTTATTAGCTCATGTAGTCAGAGACAATGGTGATTACTGATTATCACCTAATTAGAATATAAAAGTTGAATTTTGATTAGGTTACACTTAAAAAAAATCCTTAATGAACTATAAGACTAGTTTCAAATTTTAATATTCTTTTGCAACCAGATGATTCCTTTATTCTTTGTCCACCTCTATCAGTGTGATAGAAGAAAATAGATTAATATGAGAGAAAATATATTATTTTTACAATTGCATTCATTTTCCCCTTAAGGTGTTTCTATTGGTAAGTTATGAAGACTGTTTTTAAGTACCAAGCACTTTGCATATGAGTTATTTTAACTGTTATATTATTGTATAACATGTGCATACTACATTTTTTTCCCCAGAATCTAAGGATGCTTAGAAAGATAAAAAAGGCTTTTTATACGGTACTTATGGTTACTTCCTACTTACTGCTCTATTATTTTACCTTAAATTTTGCTTCTTCTTTTTTTTTTTTCTTTTTTTCTTTTTCTCAGACATGATGCTTTGACAGAGATTTCACACATTAGAGATTTTCACACATAATAGATGTTCACCATCGTACTGCTACTGCTGAATTTGCTTATATGAACTATGTCTATTAGAAGATCTTTTTTTTTTTTCTCTCTCTCTCTTTTTTTTTTTTTTTTTTCTTAACAATAAGGTCTTTTATTGTGACATACTGTGAGAGGGTAAAATGGAAGGCTTAAAAACTTTATCATGTGTTCCTTGTGGTCCTTCATGGATTGGATTCTCCTGGTTAGAACTCAGAAAGATAACAGTTGAGCAAACACTTCTAAAAGGGAAAAACTTACTTTTATTATAGTCTTGGTTTGGGCATACTTACTTGCAAATATTGAGCCAGTACATCAAAACCAACACTCCTACATGTGTGGGGATGGAGTTCTTTGTCCTGCCAGTCAGGCACCTTCACCCATTGTGAGGGTGTTTAACAGTCTGGCAGAGTATATGCAGCAGACAACCTTCACGTCACCAAGAGGTTGAGATCTGTGGATTACCAAAACAGAGAACAGGTTGGTGTGAAAGACCCCAATAATGGCCACAACTTTTGACAAATGTCTTTGATTAAGGTTAAAAGATTAGATAACATATGAAACCTAATGAAGCTACAGTGCAGAACTAAAACAATCAAACAAAAAAGCCTAAATAAATATTTATTTTATTCAAAGTAGACTGAGAAGAAATGCAAAATATTTTATTTCATAGAGCATAACAACAAATTCTTCTATAACAGCTGGCATGCTGGTACTCATTGATACCTACGATGATGGAAATAATGTTCTTAAATTTTTAAATTGAAGCCTTCAGATTTTTCTTTCAGCTATTCAACTGAAGTTTATAGTACAGTTTATAGTATAGCTTAACATGTTTATAGTAACTTTTGAATTACAGTATCAGTTTATAGTACTTGAGAGCTTTCATTCTAGATCAGATACTTTTTCATCAGAGTCAATTTTTCATCAAGATTGCTTCTCCTAAATTTCAATTCTGCTCTCATCATTTCATGAGGGAAATATTTCCCTTTGCATGACTTTAATATCTTTTCCTATATTGTGGCATCAAAGACTTATTTTATATTACCATAAAACACCCAGTTTGTTTTTTTGACAATCAGTTTATGATGTTTCCATTTGCAGAAGTACTTCTTTAGTCACTATAGGAAGCTTACGTTTAAACTATCAACTAATTTTAAAGGCTATTAAAATTTGACTTTCAATGTTTTGCTCCTTTGAGGTCTCACATAGGATATAAAACAATAGGAAAGTTTCTGGCTGGACTTATAACTGGCTGAATAAACAAACAGTAATAAATAAAATGTAAAGAAACCTTTACAAGTTAAACAAACAAACAAACAAACAAAAACCTTTACCTTAAAAAGTCTAGCACTGTAGAATTCACCCTAATACCATGTGGCACAATCAGATATAGCAAACAGGAAAAAAAAACACAAAACAACTTCAGAACATTGCAGTTTCCTTTCTTCAAGATTTTTTAAAACTTTGGCCCTGATTATTCAGTTACATAACTCTTGAGATATCAGTTGATATTAATACTGTTTTGACTGCTAATCAGGATTTTTTGGCGTTAAGTACAAAAGGTAAAGAACAGTCATAATAAGTGTATGTACTGACATAGTACATACATGATATAAAATTCTGTGCCGTTTTATCCAAGATTTTCTAATGCAATCTTTGAGCTTGCTACTACATTGAAATGATCCACAAAGCATAATGTGGATATATTTGCTTTAACTGAAGATGGGTAAATGTACTGGTCAGTGACCTGATTTAAAAGCTATCGAACTGGAATTAAAAACAGATCTAAATTAAATAACATATCCAGTTTTGATTAACAGCATAGTTTTATTAAGCTGAAATTAATAGGCCAAGCTTTTATTTACAAGACTTTCTTCCCTTCCCTTCCCTTCCCTTCCCTTCCCTTCCCTTCCCTTCCCTTCCCTTCCCTTCCCTTCCCTTCCCTTCCCTTCCCTTCCCTTCCCTTCCCTTCCCTTCCCGTCCCTTCCCTTCCCTTCCCTTCCCTTCCCTTCCCTTCCCTTCCCTTCCCTTCCCTTCCCTTCCCTGCCCTGCCCTGCCCTGCCCTGCCCTGCCCTGCCCTGCCCTGCCCTGCCCTGCAAGAGTATATGTATTTTTTCATCGTAAAAAAACTTGACTCTTTCCATCAGAGAAATGGTGATGCAACCAAAACATAATTTTCTTTCTTATCTGACCTTCTGTTGCATTAAGTTATGTGTTCTCCTTTTATTTTATTTAAGATCATTCCACGGGATAATATCTATTACCTCGTAGTTTCTGAAAGTGTTTATAAATGTCTCCTTAAAATACTGTCTCTTTCATCCACAAGTGTGTTGGTTTTACCCAGCTGGGCAGCTGAACTCCATATTTTCTCACTCCTGTCTCCCAGCTGCTGTAGCACATTTTTTCCCTTCAGTCTGCTCTCTCAGAGGCCCACCCAGCATCACTCCCTGGCTTGGCTCTGGCCAGTGGTGGGACCCTTTTGAAGCCAGCTGGAGCTGGCTCTGATCTGACACAGGGCAGCTGCTGGGCTCTGCTCACAGAGGCCACTCTTGCAGCCCTCTGCTACCAAAAGCTTGCTATATAAGTACAATACAACAAGTGATAAGGTGATCATATTTCTGGAACAATTAATGTGCTTTTTTGTAAGTCATGTACATGGGCATTGACAACTGTTTAATCATGTTCCATTGTGTTCACTGAAAATACTGTGTTAATGTCTAGGAACTAAAGAGAAATAAGCATAGTTAAAAATGCGGGAGGAAATCACAACCCACAGGATTATTTCAGACAGAGGATATAGTTTTATAGAGGCATGTTAAACTGCAGCTAAGAATTTACCTGGGATAATATTCCCCCCATGACCTACACATACATTAGCAAATATAAAAGAAAATAGCACAATTAATTGTCTCCCAGCTGGGATAAACACTTCAATAAATTTCACTATATCTTAAGATCCCCCCCAAATCTGGAGCATACGCCTGTGGTTGCCAAAACAATACATGTTCTTACTCTCTGAATATAGCCCGCATGCTGATCTGTTCAGCTATAACTTTTCTCAAATATTTTTAGCTGAAGAATACACAAGAGATATATCAGCAAAATCAAAATTTACGTACATATATATTACAGTTACAATGCCCCCTCTCTGTCTTAAATGCCTGAGCAACATTAAACTGGCTTTTCATTCTAAAAACAATTGATGTCCCATGATACGAACATATTTTTATTGTTATCTTGTAGTAAAGTTCCAGTTAGGTTCATAATATCACACCTTTATCTGTGTGCAGATAGCTGAAGATTTCCTCATTTCTTTTCTGTGTTCCTTGTACTTGGACATATTGACTTTAATAATCCTCTGTTAATGATCTTATGTCCATCTTTACTCGTCTTCCTAAATGTAATCTATTAAAATGTATCTCCCTAAATGTAATCTATTTAGTACATTTGTACCTTCAGTGCACAATTTAGTATTATCTTTGTTTCTATCAACCTCTCTTTACATCTTTCTTCCTCTGCTTTACATTCCTTTGTTTGCCTTTCTGTGCTCTGTTCTACTTTTAAAACATTTTTTAAACAGTCCACTAACAGTCATCCTCTGTTCAAATTGTTTCAGTATATGACCTGTTCAATTCAATATCATACCTTGTGGCTTATATTAAAGTTGTTATTCTCTTGTCTTTGTACCAAGATTTATAAACTAAATGTGTGCCAAATTATTTATTTCCCAATCTTTTCTTATTTTCCCCATATTTGACACTGGCATTTTCTCCTTCTCTACTTTTATGTGGAAGAACAGATCAGAATAGAACAGAACAGTACAGAACAGAACAGAACATAATAATTCGTTTGAAAGGGAGATGCCTACAGGCTTCTCTGTTAGAATGAGCTGACCAAGGTTATCCTGTGGTGAAAGGATTTGAATAGAATGGAATAGTTTGGTTTGGGATCTGCAAAGGGACCTACAAAGATCATCAAGTCTGACTGCCTGACCACTTCTGGGCTAACCAAAAGCTAAAGGGCGTTTATTGAGGGCATTATTCAAAAGCCCTTTGAACACTGACAGGCCTGGGGCGTCAGCCACCTCTCTAGGAATTCTGTTCCAGTGTTTGATCATCTAGGAAGGAGTAAAGCAAGAAGCAAGATCATAGCAGTGGACTTCAGGAGGGCAGACTTTGGCCTTCTCAGGCATCTGCTTGGTAGAGTCACATGGAAGAAAGCCCAGGGTGGGGTGGGGTGGGGGTGAGATGGGGTGGGGTGGGGAAAGAGGGCCCAGTAAAGCTGATTGATATTCAAGGATCATGTCCTCCAAGTTCAAGAGTGGTCCATCCCAATGAGGGAAAATCAGGAAATCACACAAAAATGCTATGGGGATTGCTTGAATAAACAAGGAGCTCCTGCCAAAACTCAAACATAAAAAGTTTACAAATGTTGGAAGCAACAACTGGTAACCTGGAAGAAATATATACTCTGTCTGAACATGCAGAGACAGTTATGAAAGCCATAGCCCACATGGAGTTAAATTTAGCAAGGGATGTCAACAAACAGAAGGACTTCTGCAAGTACAGAAGTGGCAAAAAGAAGACTAGAGAAAATGTGGGCCCATTGCTGGATGGGACAGGGCTCTGACAGCACCGGACATGGAAAAGGCTGTATGACTTCTTTGACCCAGTGTTTACTAGCAAGACTGGCCTCCAGGTCCCAGAAACCAGAGGGAAAGTCTGGAGCAAGGAAGCTGTACTCTTGCTGGAAGAGGTTCAGGTCAGGCAATACTTTTGCAAGCTGGACAGTCTATGGGCCCTGATGGGATGCACCCACAAGTGCTGATGGAGCTGGCTTATGTAATTGTGAGGCCACTCTCTATTATTTTTGATCAATCATGTCATTTGGTAGATGTGCCTGAAGACCAAAGGAAAGCAAACTTGCTTCTATTTTCCAGAAAGACAAGAAGGGGTCAACCACAACTAGTCAACCACAACTCCATCTCTGGGAGTGTGATGGAGCAGCTAATCTTGGAAACCATTTCTAGGCATACGAAGGACATCAAGGTGATAGGGAGTAGTCAGCATAGTTTCAAAAAGGGGAAGCAATGTTTGACTAGTCTGGTAACATCCTATGATGAAATGACTTGCCTAGTAGTTGAGGGGTGAGCCATGGGTATTGCCTCCTTGGACTTCACTATTTTGACACTGTCTGCCATAAGACCTGCTTAGAGAACGTGATTAATCATTGGCTAGATGAGCAGAAGGTGAAGTGGATTGAAAATTGCCTGAATGGCCAGGCTCAGAGAGTATCTATCAGTGGAACAAAGTCTAGTTGGAGGTTGGTAACTAGCAATGGACCTCAGGGGTCAATACTGGGTCCATTCCTTTCTAACATCTTCAGTAACTATCTGTTCAACAGAATGGAGTGAACTATGAGCAAGTTTGTTACTGATACAAAACTGGGAGGTGTGGCTGATAGATTAGGTGGTTGTACTGCTTTTTACCTGGATGGGCTAGATAACTGGGCTGACAGGAAGCTCATAAAGTTCAACATGGAGAAATGCAAACTCCTGCACCTGAGAAGGAATAAAACCTGTGCCATCCAGCTGGAAAGCAGCTTTTCAGGGGAGGACCTGGAAAGTCCTGGCAAACACCAAATAGGACATGAGCCAGCAATGTGCCTTTGTGGCAAAGAAGACTAAGAGTATCCTGGGCTGCATTAGGAGAAGTGTTGCCAGCTGGTCAAGGGAGGTGATCTTTCCCCTCTACTCAGGACTGGCAAAGTCACACTTGGAGTACTGTGTCCAGGTCTGTCCTCCCCAGTACAAGAGAGACATATTGCTCATGGAGAGATTACGTTGCAGGCCTGCTAAAATGATTAAAGGAGTGGAGCACCTCTCGTATGAGGAAAGGCTGAGAGAGTTGGGACTGTTGAGCCTACAGAAGAAAATGCTCAGAGGGAATCTTATCAATGTACATAAATAGCTGAAGGGAGAATGTAAAGGTAATGGAGCTAGGCCCTTTTCAGTGTTGCCCACCGGCTGGACAAGAGGCAATTGGCAGAAACTGCAAAACAAAAGGTTCCCTCTGAACGTTATGCAACACTTTTTTTTTTTTTTTTTTTTAATTTTTATTTTTTAACTGTGTGCGTGGACTAGAATAGATTTCCTGGAGAGATTCTGGAGTCTTCATTCTCTGAGTTATTCAACAATGTGGTGTGACACAGCCCTGAGCAACCTGCTCTGGCTGACACTGTTTTGAGAAGAGGCATTGGACTAGATGATCTGCAGAGGCCCCTTCCAACATTAACCACAATGTGATTTTGTGATAATCCCGGACCAGTGATCAAGCCCGTGCCCTTGTCATATTAATTTACTAGCACAGAGGTAAGCACAGGTTCTCACTGAGTTGTCTAAAAGCATTTATTTAGGTTGCCTTACCTCAGGCGATGTCACCTTCCCCATTGTTGTTATTTTAAAAGGTGTATTATAATTTAATGAAAGTCAGGGAACAAAATAAGGCTAGATTGTACTTGGCATATTTTTAAAAATACAACCAGATTTTGAATATTTATCCATTAGATTTAGATGTCCTATGCTTTTTCTTTCGATTCTCCTTTTTGTTTTTTGATTACCTTTGAGTCTTTGTTTCTCTAATTGACTCCTTCCCTGATGACTGGAGATTAAAACTAATTAACTCTTCGGGCTCAAAATCTAATTTCAGTTATTTGAGCTGTATTAAAATTCATGAAGATATGTTTCTCAGCCATATTGTCACTGTCAACCAAGTTCCATATGTTAGAAACAACAGCTGGCTGTTCATCTGATTAACATTTTAAAATAATTTAATAAAAATTATATTAGTAATAAACACAACAGAGCTTTATTAATACAAGCAATCTTGTTCCACATACTCCAAATTTTATTTCACCTGTCCACTTATTAAGAGTAATGGGAATATTTTTAAAATCAGAATCTATGGCATTAAATACAATCTTTATTTCATCAAGTGCAACAGCAGACTTCATTGTTCCTCAAGCTCGTTGTATTACTTATGAAGGGAAGCAGTAGTTAAAATAAGGACAAAAAAGCAAACAAAACTGGTCCTCTCAAAGGAAACAATTTCCATAACTTATCTTTGCTGGAAAAATAAATAGGCTTTTAAGTCTGTTAGCATATTAGCTAAACAGTCTGAAAAACTGAGTTAAAACCAATTTCTGTCATTGTCAAAAGAGTCCTGATGCTCAGTTCTCCCAAGCTTTGCAAAAAATCCCAAAATCACACTAGCAGTCTCTCTTCTAAATGGCAAGAACTTTAAAAGAGACTGATCCAACATTACTGGCCGTTAGCTAGGCAATCCCAACGCCTGGCCGTTAGCTAGGCGATAATGGTCTCCACCAGGCACGGTGCGCTCTCCAGAAAGTCGGTACACACCCAGACCGACTACCCGTTAAAAAATGCCACAGTTCAGGTCACCGGATGCAGGGAGTGCCTGAGCCTGTTGCTGCCATCGGCGGGAGGCAGAGAAACTGCATGCGTGAGGTGCGAGCAGGTGGATGACCTGGTCCGCATGGTGGCGGAGCTCAAGGAGGAGGTGGAGACGTTGAGGGCCATCAGGGAGTGTGAGCGAGAGAGAGACTTGTGGAGTAACTCCCTGCAGGGCCTCAAGGGGAGGTACCGAGGTGAGACACCCCAAATGGGGGTGGACCCCCTGCCCTGTAGCCGTCGGGCAGAGGGAGGGGATTTGGGAATTGAGGAGGAATGGAAACAGGTCCCTGATCGACATCGCAGGCGATGCCCTCCCCTTCCGGCCCCTCCTTCCCAGGTGCCCTTACGCAACAGGTTTGAGGCCCTGGAGCTCGACAGACCAGTAGCTGAGGAAGAGGTAGCAAGTGTTCCCAGGAGGATGCCTAGGGCGAGGAGGTCGACTCCACGCCTCAGGACTGCCTCCACCAAGAAAGACAGAAGGGTTATTGTTGTGGGAGACTCTCTTCTCAGAGGAACAGAGGGCCCTATTTGTCGGCCTGACCCTACCCGTAGGGAAGTCTGCTGCCTCCCTGGGGCCAAGGTCAGGGATGTTGCCAGGATGCTTCCCAACCTAGTTCGCCCCTCTGACTATTATCCTCTTTTGATAGTCCAGGCAGGCAGTGATGACATTGAAGAGAGAAGCTTGAAGGCTATCAAAAGGGACTTTAGGGGACTGGGTCGGTTAGTGGATGGAGTGGGAGTGCAGGTGGTGTTTTCGTCCATCCCTACGGTGGCAGAGAGCGGTACAGAGAGGACACGGAAAGCCCACCTGATAAACTGGCTCAGGGGCTGGTGCCAGCACAGAAATCTTGTTTTTTTTGACCATGGGGCACTTTGCTCGGCACCCGGCCTGATGGCCTCAGACGGGTCCCTATCTTTTAGGGGAAAACGGATCCTGGGCCAGGAGCTGGCGGGGCTCATTGAGAGGGCTTTAAACTAGGTAAGAAGGGGGATGGGGCTGAAACAAGGATTATTGGAGCTGTGCCAGGGGGAACAATGGCAAGGCCAGGGGATAAGGCAATGGCCCAGCTGAAGTGCATCTACACCAATGCAGGCAGCATGGGTAACAAACAGGAGGAGCTGGAAGCCATCGTGCAGCAGGCAGGCTACGACTTGGTTGCCATCACGGATATGTGGTGGGACCACTCTCATGACTGGAATGCTGCAATGACTGGCTATAAGCTCTTCAGAAGGGACAGGCAGCACAGAAGGGGTGGTGGTGTGGCTCTCTATATTAGAGAATCTTTCGATGTTGTAGAACTTGAGGCTGGGAATGTCAAGGTCGAGTCCCTTTGGGTTAGGATCGGCGGGAAGGCCAGCAAGGCTAGTGTCCTGGTGGGGTCTGTTATAGACCGCCGAACCAGGATGAGGAGACGGATGAGGAATTCTACAGGCAGCTGACAGAAGTTGCGAAATCGTCAGTGCTTGTTCTCGTGGGGGACTTCAGCTTCCCTGACATATCCTGGAAGCACAACACAGCCCTGAGAAAGCAGTCTAGGAGGTTTCTGGAGAGCGTGGAAGATAGCTTCCTGACGCAGCTGGTTAGTGAGCCTACCAGGGGTGGCGCCCTGCTAGACCTTCTCTTCACAAACAGAGAAGGACTGGTGGAGGATGTGATTGTCGGGAGCTGTCTTGGGCAGAGTGACCACGAAATGGTGGAGTTCTCTATTCTTGATGAGGCCAGGAAGGGGACCAGTAAAACCGCTGTATTGGACTTCCGGAGGGCTGACTTTGTGCTGCTGAGGACACTGGTTGGTAGAGTCCCTTAGGAGGTGGTTCTGAAGGGCAGAGGAGTCCAGGAAGGCTGGGCACTCTTCAAGAGGGAAATCTTAATGGCGCAGGAATGGTCTGTCCCCACGTGCCCAAAGACGAGCTGGCGGGGAGGAAGACCAGCCTGGCTCAACAGAGAATTATGGCTTGAGCTTAGGAGAAAAAAGAGGGTTTATAATCTTTGGAAAGGAGGGCAGGCCACTATGGAGGACTATAAGGATGTTACGAGGCTGTGCAGGGACAAAATTAGAAAGGCCAAAGCTCATCTGGAGCTCAATCTGGCTACTGCCGTTAAAGATAACAAAAAATGTTTTTACAAATATATCAATGCAAAATGGAGGACTAAGGAGAATCTCCAGCTTTTACTGGATGTGGGGGGGGAACTTAGTTACAAAAGATGAGGAAAAGGCGGAGGTGCTCAATGCCTTCTTCACCTCAGTCTTTAGCAGCAATACCGGTTGTTCTCTGGATACCCAGTACCCTGAACTGGTGGAAGGGGATGGGGAGCAGGATGTGGCCCTCACTATCCACGAAGAAATGGTTGGTGACCTGGTACGGCACTTGGATGTGTGCAAGTCGATGGGGCTGGATGGGGTCCACTCGAGGGTACTGAGAGAACTGGCAGAGGAGCTGGCCAAGCCACTTACCATCATTTATCAACAGTCCTGGCTATCGGGGGAGGTCCCAGTTGACTGGCGGCTAGCAAACGTGATGCCTATCTACAAGAAGGGCCGGAGGGTGGACCTGGGGAACTATAGGCCTGTCAGTTTGACCTCAGTGCCAGGGAAGCTCATGGAGCAGATTATCTTGAGAGTCATCAAGCGGTACTTGCAGGGCAAGCAGATGATCAGGCCCAGTCAGCATGGGTTTATGAAAGGCAGGTCCTGCTTGAAGAACCTGATCTCCTTCTATGACAAAGCGACGCGCTGGGTGGATGAGAGAAAGGCTGTGATGTGGTCTACCTTGACTTCAGCAAGTCTTTTGACACCCTCTCCCACAGCATTCTCCTCAAGAAACTGGCTGCTCTTGGCTTGGACTGGCACACGCTTTGTTGGGTTAGAAACTGGCTGGATAGCTGGGCCCAAAGAGTCGTGGTTAATGGAGTCAAGTCCAGTTGGAGGCCAGTCACTAGTGGCGTTCCCCAGGGCTCAGTGCTGGGGCCGGTCCTCTTTAATATCTTCATCGATGATCTGGACGAGGGCATTGAGTGCACCCTCAGTAAGTTTGCAGATGACACCAAGTTAGGTGCATATGTTGATCTGCTCGAGGGTAGGAAGGCTCTGCAGGAGGATCTGGATAGGCTGCACTGATGGGCTGAGGTCAACTGCATGAAGTTTAACAAGGCCAAGTGCCGGGTCCTCCACCTGGGGTGCAATAACCCCAAGCAGAGCGACAGGCTGGGAGATGAGTGGTTGGAGAGCTGCCAGGCAGAGAAGGACCTGGGAGTATTGGTGGATAGTCGGCTGAATATGAGCCAGCAGTGTGCTCAGGTGGCCAAGAAGGCCAACAGCATCCTGGCTTGCATAAGAAACTGTGTGACCAGCAGGGCTAGGGAGGTGATCGTCCCCCTGTACTCGGCTCTGGTGAGGCCGCACCTCGAGTACTGTGTTCAGTTTTGGGCCCCTTGCTACAAGAAGGACATCGAGGTGCTTGAGCGGGTGCAGAGAAGGGCGACGAAGCTGGTGAGGGGTCTGGAGAACAAGTCCTACGAGGAGCGGCTGAGGGAGCTGGGTTTGTTCAGCCTGGAGAAAAGGAGGCTCAGGGGTGACCTTATCGCTCTCTATAGGTACCTCAAGGGAGGCTGTAGAGAGGTGGGGGTTGGCCTGTTCTCCCATGTGCCTGGTGACAGGACGAGGGGGAATGGACTAAAGTTGCGCCAGGAGAGTTTTAGGTTGGATCTTAGGAAGAACTTCTTTACCGAAAGGGTTGTTAGGCATTGGAACAGGCTGCCCAGGGAAGTGGTTGAGTCACCATCCCTGGAAGTCTTTAAAAGACGTTTAGATGTAGAGTTTACGGATATGGTTTAATGGGGACTGTTAGTGTTAGGTCAGAGGTTGGACTCGATGATCTTGAGGTCTCTTCCAACCTAGAAATTCTGTGATTCTGTGAAACTGTGATTACCTGAATATGACTTCATTGAAAGAAAATGTTCAAGTACTAGATTGGGCTTTTGCCTTTCCTCCAGGGCAGTTGCCTCCGCCATGATACAATCTACACGTTTATCTTTCAAACAAACACAAACAGCACAAGACTATATCAGAGTAGTGCCAATCAAATAATACTTCAAGTGTCCCTTTATTGGCATAGGAGAGAGTGTCATTATTATTATTATTTTTTTTACTAGACTTTATACTTTTTCTTTTTGTTTGTTTCCCCACAGAATAATCCTGAAGCTATTTTCAAAGCCAAGTCTGCCAATGGCCTGTTTCATTTACTTTCAAAAGTCCACTTGAGGCTGATGCAGAGGTAATCCAGTTTGTATTCTTTCTTAGGGAAGAATAACAAGAAGAAAGTTTCACGTATACTTTCAGCACTAAAGCATACTGATTTTTATACTTTATTAATGCATTACTATTAATTCATTGTATTTGTTGCATTAATTTATTAGTTTTAATGAGTTGAAGGAGCAAACTGCATTGGGACTGCTGTCTTCCTTTTGCATGCCACCTGAGTTGATGTTGGGTTGGCTGATTTTGGGTAGAATAGATGGCCTTGTCACTGTCTGCTGCAAAGACAGGTGGAGCCTAAGCTGCTCACAAATATGGTGAAGATGTGTGAAACTGGGCTCTGCTAACCTTCAGAAAGCACTGTGATCTCCCAGCAAAGTTGTAATGTAGATCCAGGGGATCTAGAGAATGGTATGTTTGTCCCACCTATTTCTCTCAGCAGGATGTGATATCACCTTGGCTCCACTGCAAACTGAGTTCAGAGATCTGAGCATGAATCAGAGTGGCAAAAACCCAGCTCCTATGCATGGGTATTCAGATACTGTGCATTAATACTCCTCTGATTTCTATGAGAAAGCAACCAAACCTTTTTAAGGTAGTGTATATGCTTATACTTGTGGCCTATGATCTGGGGCTGGCTTTGAAGCTAACTTGGAGTGTAGCGTACTTAAAATGTGGCACATAAAACATGCTAAACTTTTTCAGTATACTTAATGGCTGATACAACAATCCAAACAGAAAGGTATAAAAATGGATTTCTTATCCATATCAAGAATTTTCATGATTATGAATTAAGTATTGTTAATAATAATCTTTCTTAAAATACTTTTAGCTCCTCCCCCAATGGCAAAACACGTGCATAATTTTAGTTGGTGATTATTTTAGCAAGACATTTGTAAATGCATCCTAAACTGTTTGCAATTGAAATATATATGTGATGTGATTAATAGTTTTGCATGGTAATTTGGTCACATTTTGCTGCTTGATGAAAATGATGATTTAATTATGATAACTTGATGAGGTATGCATTTAAAAACCTCTCAACTTTTTTTTTTTTTTTTTCCCTCAATCTTGATTAGGAGCAAGGTCACTGCTGAAATGCAAGGTTATGTCTGAGAAATTCATAGTGTAGTTATTCTTGTTTGAATATTTAGATTTCCACTAATTTTGATCTGTTTTCAGATGTTCAGATATTAGATTTACAGTGATTTTGCTTAATTTTACAGCCTGTGAATCTGTTATTTAGAATATATTACACTTTTTGAAAATTAGTCATATCAATACAATGGAAATTACTTTTCTCTGCCATTTTGAAAATATATGTTGTCCCTGTGGCACTGACCAACCCTTCTTCCATTAAAGAGGTAAAGATTCTGTTAAATCAATATGTGGTTAGGGTGAAACACAAGGTAAAAAGAAAAGTAAAAAGGCATTATTTATTGGTGTACCAACTTTGTGTTTCCCCATGGGTAAATGGCTGCACAGCAGGTGACAGTGGATATTCTGAGTGTCTCAGTTGAAATCAAAGATTAATGAAAAACTTGTCATTTGGTATTTTTAAAAATAAGTAGGGAGAAAACTATCAGTGCTTTTCCAAAGGGGGAAAAATATAAAATAAAATAAAAGCTAATTATAGTGCTATGACATGACCCTTTCTAGAAATAGCTAATAAATTGGATAAGGAATTTGAATAGGAAGGAAAGCTAAATATTGCAAAATAACTTGGAGGGATTCAAGTATCTGCACAGATAGAACAATGACATAGAAGAGTTTACAGCAACAAGGAACTGAGAGGCAGCATGTAGTCATCTTCATAGAATCACGGACTTATGCAATGGTTTGGGTTGTAACGGACCTTAAAGATCACCTGGTTCCAATCCCCCTGCCATGGGCAGGGACACCTCCCACTAGACTAGGTTATTCAAAGCCCCATCCAACCTGGTCTTCCAGGGATGGGGCATCCAGAGTTTCTCTGGGCAACCTGTTCCAGTGCCTCACCACCCTCTAAGTAAAAAATTCTTCCCAATATCTAACCTAAGTCTACCCTTTCTTAATTTAAGGCTATTACATCTTGTCCTATCATTATATTCCCTCATAAAGAGACTCTAGCTTTCCTGTAGACCTCTGCTAGGAAGTTGCTATAAGGACTCCCTAGAGCCTTCTCTTCTCTGCTACAGCTCCTTGACCATCTTTATGTCCCTCTCGTGGACTTGTTCTAATACATCCGTGTCCTTCTTGTGCTGGGGGCCCCAGAGCTGAACGGAGTACTCTAGGTGAAATCTCATGAGAGCAGAGGGGAAGAATCAGCTGCCTTGACTGGCTGGCCACACTGCTTTTGATGCAGCCCAGGATATGGTTGGCTTTCTGGGCTGCAAACACACATTGCCAGCTCATGTTCAGGTTTTCATCTACCAACACCCCCAGGTCCTTCTCCTCAGGGCTGCTCTCAATCCATTCTCTGCCCAGCCTATATTTCTGCTTGGGATTGCCCAGGCCCAGATACAGGACCTTGCACTTGGCCTTATTGAACCTCATGACCCACCTCTCAAGTCTGTCCAGGTCCGTCTGGATGGCATCCCTTCCCTCCATTGTGCTGACTGCGCCACACAGCTTGGTGTCATTGGCAAAATTTCTCTTGGGTTGAGCTCTCATAAGCTTGAAGCATTACCTTAAAAAAAGGTAATGCTTCATTTTGAAGAAAATGAAAGGTATTGAAGGTATTTGAAGGTAAATCAAGGTATTTTGAAGAAAATTAAAGAGATATTCACACTTTCTTTTTTTCCTTTTTGTCTCTCTCCCTATTTTTTAGGAAAATATGCAGGTCCTCCGGAATTTTTGAGGACATTTAAAAAAATGTGTATTTTGTGTAGAAGTTTCTAGAAGTTTCTGCAGGAGGATCAATGTCCAAGGGAGATAAAGGTTCCAGACATGATACATTAGCAACTATTCTGTTTTAAAAGTTCATGAATACCCACAGTTCAATCACACTGTCCTCCCTCTGGCTTGTGGGTGTCACTGAGAACTGGGAAAATGTTTCTTTTTTTTTTTTTTTTAATTATTTTTTTTCTCTTTTATAGAATCTCCTTCTCTCAAAAACTTCACTGAGTTTTGATCTTGCATTTGATTTAACATCTTCCTCTTCTCCTTTATTTTCTCTTCTGCTTTCACATTTGTTCCTGATCAGGATCTCCACGATTTCATTCAACCACTACCATGTATTTATTTCTTTGAATCTGCACATTTCACACTTTCCTCCACACAGTGGAATATTTTGTGAAATATTTGTGAAGCTAGTCTCTCTTCAGTACAAACCTGCTCTTTCCATTCATTTCGGCCATCTGTCTAGCTAAATAACTATTTTCCCAACTAATTTAAATCTCCTTAGTACCATCTGCTTTTCCTCACCATTGCCTCAGACTTCAAACCCTCCTCTTGCCTTCGACTTCTTGCCTTACTCTTCTGAGATTATATTGTTGAAGTGAAACATGACTTTCTTCTCACTCTCTCTCTCCTCCATTTTCCTCCTGAAACTCAATTGCCCTTCTTTCTTGCTGCCGATCTGCATATTTTCTCCAAGTTCTCTCCCAGTTTTCCTCTTGTTCTTATGACTTTCAAATCCAAAACTCTTCTACACTACTCTTACTGTTGCCTGTATTCTCAATGTAATCTCTAACTACTTTCTGGATCTTTTACTTCACAGTGCTAACATGGCAGACTTTGCACCTTTATAAATATGTCACTTGTAATATAAATTTTCTCCTCATTTATTGCCCAATCTTGTCTCTTCCTTTTACTTCAAGATCATTAAACACAGAATTGCCCACTGCAGACTGGATTTTCCCACCTATTCATATTCTATTTCTCTCTTGCATTCCAAGGAAACTGCTTTTGCCAAAATCTTTAGTGACATTTTAGCAAAATCTGAAACTTCTCAAATACATCTTCATCTTCTTTGACCTCTGCACTGCTTTTTGTCTTGTTTGAATCCTTTTTTCTGTCTTTGCCCCTTTGACCACTCTCACCTGTGTCTCTCTTTCTGCCTGTCTAATCATTCATTTGACATATCTTTTGGAAGACTTTCCATATCTCTGTTTCCTGTGTGTGCCCATAAGGTCATGTCCTCCATTCCCTTCCTTTATTTAAACTTTATCTCTAAATAACCTTATTTGTGTATCTATCATCTTTGTTCATCTCTGATCTTTGTGCCGGCCTTTAGATTTAGGTTTCCATGCCAGCATAACTTTCCTTCTGTGAAAACTAAATAAAATTATGACCTCAGTCGAAAGGCTAAGAGTATTTCAGTGAACTTCTTGTTTACAGATGCACTCACTCTGGAACAAAAGATATCCCTTGACATACAAAGATGTTTTGGCAGAGTAAATTAAATACATAATCACTTGAGTAAAAACTGTAGGAAATAGAGCTTGTTTTATGTAGGTTTTCAAATACTGGTATTTGTAAGAAGCTTAATTTAGCCTTTGCAGTGCATTGTAAGTTGTCAAAATAATGAAAAGGAGGAAGTTTACACAGTAGTTGCCAGTTGGCATGATGAGATACTTTTGATAGACTATTTTAAAAAAATGCTTAAATTCTCATATAAATACATGGACAGGAGGGATTTCCTGGACTCTTATTCAGAGGTATTCATGGATATGAGTGAATAGGATTAGTGTCAGTCATGTCACAGTTGTGAGATCACATTCAGATGGCTGTTCAGACTTTACAGATATTCTGGTTGCTTCTTTAAGTCTGTACTTATATAAAATAAGCAGGACATTTAACTGATAACCAATTTTACTTATTGAAGAAAACTTTCCATTTCTATTCTTTCTGCTTCTATGTAGAACAGTAGAAATTGATGAATCTAAAGGGCAATAGAGAGCTTGGAAGGAAAGAGGAGGAAGGAGGAAAATAAAGGCAAGAATGAAAAAAACACACTCAACAACAATAATAATAATAAATATAAATAAATAAATAAATAAATAAATAAATAAATAAATAAACAGAATCCAGAATTGCCCCAAACAGAAGTAAAAGATACTCAGAGAAAACATTTCCAAAGTAAACTAAATGGTTATTAAAAAGAATCTGAAAAAATGAACAGCCTAGAAGAGAAAAAAGCATTATGCAGCATGATGGGATTAAAATTTTGCTCTGAAGTTAGAAGAGTAAACCTAGACTCTCTCCCAAAGAATCCAGCATCAAGGTAATAAAGTAAGTGAAATGCTACTATGTTTTTTTTTTTTTTTTTGAGTTAAGAACCATGACCCACGGAATTTGAATCAGGAACTCACAAGTCAGGAAACATAAACATCACAGCTGTGTCATATATTTTATTTAGTTATGAAAGGAGATTATGATGTAATTTTTAGGCTTCACATTTGGAATTATTATCAGAGATGGAAAAGTTTTAGTAGTCTCTTTTTCATGGGTTATAAACTATTAATTTCTTAGTAGTCCCAGCTGCAAAACTCATTGGAGCTCTTTTGCTCAATTTAAGTGTGATAACTGATATTTCAGTATCCAAAGATAAGCTGGATACTTCAGAGAAGGCTCTGAAACATATGGCTCCTCCACAAAAAATTGACAGAGCACAGAGCAGATGGGAGGCAAATATATACAGCAACAGAGTGGCATGGCACGTTAGCTTAGGCATGTGAATATGTTTGCTGGTTCATGAATTTTCTTACTCTTTTTCTCTGCTGATAAAAAAGATGAAAGAATGATAGTAATGGAAAAATGATACTTGTTCTCATAGCAAGTGTTTGCCAAAGAGGTTAGAGATGTAATAAGATTTCTCTGAAGATTTCAAAACAATGTTTGTTTTCAGAAAATGACACACTAACTACATCTTTTAATATTTTCCCCCTTAAATCACAATACTCTGATGACATTTTCAGTGAGATAGTCTCAGGGCTGCTGAGAGAGATTACCAAATTTTTAGTAGGTACAGTATTGTGTATATTCAGTTAGCTATTACTGACTAAGGGAGGTTCTGACTAAAATGTTTAAATCAAACCCCACAAGGTTAGTCAGAATGCAGAGAAAAACACACAGCAATTTCTAGCTCAAGAATTAAAACTATGATATCTGTCCTGCCTACTTTTTGAAGCATGTGACCACGAAGTGCACTTAATTGTGGCATCTTCAAATTTAATACTTTTAAGGTCAGAGAAAAAACAAAAACAAACACAAACAAACAAACAAGCTTTAAAGTTTAAATACACCCTAGAATATAGTTTAAAGCATGCAGAATTTCAGAATGGCAAACACAGTACTTAATAGAGGTTCCATAAAAAGATTGGTTCAGCAAACACCAGCTGTTCAGAATAAAATGCTAATATTAGTTTAGCTACTTTAACATCAGGTCCTTGCTAATTGTGTCCTCAGCTTGTCCTCAATTCACAAAGACCTGAGGACCTTCCAAAATGACTTCTAATACTGGGGCATTTCCTTCTTAATGCTTTTTGTCCAACAAGAAAGGAAAGAAATAGCATTAATTTAAACTCTTAATTGCATTGGACATCATCTATATTTTTAAATTGCATTGCAGCGTTATTATAACATTATTTTTTTGGCCCCAAGCTTTTATTCTGTGTCCCCAAAATTTTATTACTCTATGGGTTTTAAATTGTCTTCTGAAAGAACGAACTGTAAGTTATGGTGGTCATCCAGTAGCACCATTAACCTCTTCCTACAAGGAGCATTTAAATATTTATGACGGACTTCAGTGCAAACCCATGCTCAAAAGGCAGTTATGTCTTAATGTAAATTGGTTCATACCTTTACTGAAACACTGTTTTTGAGAATTGTCCCCATTTGGCAATATTAGAACATGGGTGACAAGCTTATAATAGAATGATATGCTATGCTTGCCTATAACAGAAGCTGATCAAGTGAACTGCTGAGAAGCAGATTTGTTACTCATCTGTGTGAATACAATATGTGAAGGTGAACATATTTCTGAACATTTAGGTGCGTGTCTCAGACACACAAATACTGAAACCCGAGTTCAAATGGTGTATTGTTCGTTTCCTTATAAAGCTTTTTATTTATTTATTTATTTATTTATTTATTTATTTATTTATTTTCCTGATCTCTGATTGCAAACTGGGAAAGGTAATTGAAAGAGCAGTACTTTTTTTTTTTTTTTTTTTTTTTTTTTTTTTTTTCTGAGAAAAGACAGAAGAATGAGAGGGAAGCTGTTTCAGCTTTTTTTGTGTGCATTCAGGATTTTTTTTTGTGTGTGTGTGTTGAGCACATTTGGAAAATCAATATGAATACTATCTATTTTTCTTTGTATCTGGTGTAACCTAAATGAACACTCAGTTCAATGTAATTAATCAAAGCATGTTCTTTCCCAGCTGTACAAAATCTTAAAATAATCACCATATTAAATGTCATACAATGTTGCTTGTATTACAATATAATAAAGAGAGAAAGTACAATCCTCTTAATTCTGTCTCTTTTATGTTCTAGTACTTATACTTGGGAACTTTACAAGAAATGAACCCCAAACCAGTGAATCAGTTACAGTTCCTGTTGTTATTCCTATTGTTTGCTTTTTACTGAGTTTGCTGTCCCATCTCAGAGAGAAGAAATCATAGACCAGGGAAGCACAACAGAGAGAAAGGCTATGCATCTGCTTTATTGTACAGCTGCAGTCTGCAACCTGGACAAACTGTCTGGAGAGAGAATACAAAACCCTAGGGCATTTCCAAACTTGGACAGACAAGTTAAAAAAAAACAAAAAAACACAACAAAACAAAACAAAACAAAAAAGAGAAAGGCCTGATACAGAAAACAATACATACTTCAATGAAGCAAAGATCAGGTAACAGATTCCCTTTCAACTTTAATGTTTTGATCTAAATTGCCTACTAATTCCGATCTTCCCTGCTCAAAGAGCTGTTCTTCCAGTAGTTGTTTAGAGTTAGAACTCTAAATGAAACATTGCCCTTATGGCTCAAAATCTGTACCTTCTCATTATTTACTCAACAAAATTTATGTGAAGAAGTTGGCTTTGGCCAATTTTTAGTCCTATTGTGTCACTTTTAACCAAGCCTGTTCAGATACACATTTATTCTTAAGCATGCCTGAAGACTTTGGCATCCAGAGATGGAGTACCCTGTGGCATCGGCTATCTGAGCTCCACTCCATTCCTGCAAGATCTTAGTGACTGCTTACATTTAACAAGGCATAGAAATACATACTTTGTGCCAGGATCCAATCATTCACCTTGCAAAGGATTGTTCAGTTATAATAGTTTATGTGTGATATGTAATTAAAGTAGTAAAAAGGAGTATTTACAATTGTAGTGAAGAGGCAAGTAAAATAGACAAAAGGATTTAGTAAGCAGATGTACTGGGCTTACATGGCAAGGTTTTGGAAGTGGGAGGACTGCAGGGGTGGCCTCTGTGATCAGAGCCCAGCAGCTGCCCCATGTCAGATCAGAGCCAGCTCCAGCTGGCTCCAAAAGGGACCTGCTGCTGGACAGAGCTGAGCCAGGGAGCGATGCTGATTGAAGGAAGGGAAAAACAAACAAGCAAGCAAACAAACAAACCAAAAACCTGCTGTGCAACTGCAGCGTGGAGAGAGGAGAGAGAAACGGGAGAGAAGCAGGCCTGCAGACCCCAAGGTCAGTGCAGCAGGAGAGTAGGAGGTGCTCCAGGCACGCAGCAGCAGTTCCCCTGCGGCCTGTGGAGAGGCCCCTGGTGGAGCAGGCTGTCCCCCTGCAGCCCATGGGTTCCACATGGAGCAGATCTCCACGCTGCTGCAGCTTATAGAGAGGAGCCACCAGTGGGGCAGGTGGATGTGGCCTGGAGGAGGCTGCGGCCCATGGAGAGCCCCCACAGGAGCAGGTCCCAGGCCAGAGCTGCAGCCCGTGGAGAGGAGCCCACGCAGGAGCAGGGGGCTGAGGGGAGCTGCCACCCGTGGGGGACGTGTGCTGGAGCAGTTTGCTCCTGGGGGATGGACCCCGTGGTACGGAGCCATGTGGGAGCAGTTCTTGAAGAGCTGCTGCCTGTGGGCAGCCCCCACAGGCTCAGTTTGGGAAGGATGGCATCCCGTGGGAGGGACCCCACGTGGAGCAGGGGCAAAGAGGGACCGTCAAGAAACAGTGGAGATGAAGCATCAGGGACTGACTGCAGCCCCCTTTCCCTGTTCTCTTGTGTTGCTTTGGGGAAGGAGGTAGAAGACAGTGGATGGGGAGAAGATGTTTTTAGTTTGCTTCTAGTTGTCACTAGTTCTCACTGCTGTAGTCTGTTATCAATTGGCAATAAATTACATTAATGCCGATTTTGTTTTGCCCATGATGATAATTGTTGAATGATCTCCCTGTCCTAATCTTAACCTATGACCCTTTTTTCAACATATTTTCTTCTCCTGTTCTTTTGAGGAGGAGGAGTGAGAAAGTATTGTGGTGGAGTTTAGCCATTAATGTGAAACCACTACAGCAGGTAAACATTTGCACCCCTTAATGCAAGAGTCCTGAGCGAGATCCTTAAAAGTATCAACTGAAAAAATGGAATAGTAAGAAATAGGGACAGCATCCCAGTTACTGATGGGCTTCACTGATGCTCATTACAGACACAACTCACTGTGTCTATTGGGTCACGGGGTGATGGCTTTAAACTAAATGAAGGTATATTTAGATTAGATATTGGGAAGAAATTATTTAATATTTGGTGAGGTTGGTGAGGCACTGGAACAGGCTGCCCAGTGAAGCTGTGTATACCCCATCCCTGGAAGTGTTTAAGCCCAGGCTGACGGGGGCTTTGAGCAACCTGGTCTAGTGGGAGGTGTCCCTGCCATGGTCAGGGGCTTAGAGCTGGGTGATCTTTAAGGTCCCTTCCAACCCAAACCATTCTGTGATTCAAGGTGAGTCAGAAACAAGAATAACTTTCCACTGGACTTTAAAAAAGAGCCAGATAGTTTTCCCACAGAAATACAAATCTTTCTTATGGTTTTGAATTTTTCAGCTGTTATGAATTTTATTTTTTTATGATTTTGCTTTGGATTAACATCTTTTTTTGTATTTTTTTTTTCATATTATGAGTGTCGTTCTTCTTACTGATATTTATGATTTTCTTTGCTGCGACAACAGAATCTCTTCATGCTCTGACAAGAAGTCATTGTGCAGATGGAATTGCAGACAGGCTAATTATAATTCCAGTAGCAAAGCCCTGTATCCAGACAATTTGCTGTGTGTGCTACATGGCTTTAGAGCCTAAATATGTGGCATTACAGAGATCTATTCATTAAAAATCAGCCATCTATCTTACCACGTATTTTATATTAAATACCATGACAACTACGGTGTCCTTTTTTTTGTTCTGTTGACAGATGTTATTAAAAGTGACTCACTGTCATTATTGAGTCCTTAATTCTTCTGTTGCATGAATTGTGGAGATTTAAAGTTTTTATTTTGCTTTGATCATTTATTGTATATTATGATCCATATTTGATCATAGTAATCTGAATGGAACTGAACTTGACAAATCTGATCTATGATTTAATACTTTTACTACATAGCTAGCTAACGTTTCATAATATAAAATGCTCTGGGATTCTAGAAAGACTGATAGGGTAAGAAAGAAGTCAGAAATCAGAATTGCTGGATGTGTTCAGTCCTACCCAGACAGGTGTCCTGGCTGGCACTGCAGGAACTGCAGGCCCTGCCAGCTCAAGAGATCTTATCCCATCTGGTTGGCTCCCTTTCTTCCTTACCTCTGTGGATAAGAACTGCTAAAAAGAACAGGGCTGAAAGCAGATACACATTTTTCCACAGTGTACAGTGCAAGTCGTAGGTAGATTTACACTTTGGTTTTGTACTGGAAGAAGCAAGAGCTGCTGTCTTGTGGTGCAGAGAAAGAAATGTGGGAAAGCTGGGAGAGGAGAGGGAGAACTTCAAGTGCCAAAGAAGTGCTGTCAACTAGTCTGAATTCATGTTGATCAGAGCTGATGCAAGAGATATGGAAATAAACATGTTTTGGAAATGGGGGAAAGGAACTTTAAGCAGATTTCAGGAGGGGCGTGTGGTGGCTTTACTTGGGTGGGCAGCTGAGTTCCACCATGGCTGCTCTCTCACTCCCCCTCCTCAAAGAGGAAGGGGGAGAAAATATGACGCAAAGTGCTCAAGGTTTGAGGTAAGGATGATCTAATTAAGGGAAAAGGGCGAGGTTAAAAAAAAAAGAAAGAAACAACAACAACAACAAAAAAGCAAAGGCTGCACGGAAGCACAGAGAGAGAAAAACAAAAAAACAACAACAACAAAAAAACACAGTTACTCTCTAATTCTGATCATTGAACGATGTTTGGCCATGTCCTGGGAAGCAGGGCCTCAATACACATAGTGGTTGTGCAGGAGGACAGACACTTCTACAACGAGAACCGCCCCCACTCCTTCCCCTTTCCCACTTTTTATTGCTCAGTGTGACACCATATGGCACGGAATATCCCTTTGGTTGGTTTAGGTCAGCTACCCTGGTGATGTCACCTCCCCATCACCTGCCCACCCCCAGCCTGCTGGCTCTTGGAGTCTTGGGGGGAGTCCTGATGCTGTGCCAGTACTATGCAGCAGTAGACACAACACTGGAGTGATACTGGTGCTGTTCTAGCTACAAGTGCTGAGCACAGCACTGTATGTGCTGCTGCAGGGAAAGCTACCTCCATCCCAGCCAGACCCAGCACAGGGTGGCAGGAAATTTACCTCTCAGTAATGTATGAGTCACTGTCACACCTCTTGTAGATTAGCCAAGAAAGTTATAATGCTACAGTTACATTAATTTTATATTATAATCTAGTAAAGATGATTTGATTTCTGTAAGAGTTTGATGACTCTAATAATCTGATTGGAGATCTTAATTAAGTAGGTAATACTACTCACTAGCCACAGAGTCTTTGAGTGAGCTGGAAATATTTTTCTTCTTTGGATGAAGAAGTTATAATTTTTCATTGTCTGATGATATTGTATGAATGAAATATCACAAAGGAGTAGAAACCTTACATTACATTGCCCTGAACTTAAAAAGCACAGTTAAAATAAAATGTTGTCAATAGTGTTAATCATGCAAATCAACCTTATGAAACTATTACCAGGACATGAGTGTGATTAGAAAAGGAAACTTTTTTTTTTTTTAATCTTTTATATTTGTGCAATAGCCCTTCGGAGAATGAGTGAAACTCACTGAACTATGACTATGGAATTTGTATGGTGAAAGACAAGAAGAATTCAGTTCAGTATATTAGATATTGGGTATTGGGCTCTTCTCTCAAGCACCAAATGGTATGATGAGGGGAAATGGCCTCAAGTTGCACCAGGGGAGGTTTAGGTTTGGATATTAGGAGAAACTTATTCACTGAAAGGGTTGTGTGGCATTGGAATGGGCTGTCCAGGGAAGTGATAGTCTCCATCCCTGGAGGTCTTCAAGAAACATGTAGATGTAGAGCTTAGAAGCTTGGTATAGCGGTGGACTTTAGTACTAGGTTAAAGGACTAGATGATCTTAGAGGTCTTTTCCAACCTGAATGATTCTATGATTCTATGATTCTGTGTCCTTCCAGGAGAAAGAAGACCTAGTCTTAAGGTGCAAGTTTTGTTAGCAATTTTTTCTGCCATCATGGTTCTCTTGTCTTTTTCAAGGGAACATGTAAAGCAAGTATCTTGGTAGGTTAGGGTTAAAACTAAACCTATAGCATACCTGCAAATGTACTACCACAGTAAAGCTGCAGAATTTATTTAACACATCTCAAAGATGTACAAACTGAATTCACAGTATTTCAAAAGCTTAGCTCAGAGAGATGAATAGGCAGTGCTAAGAATCAAAGAAGGTATTTTCTCATACACTTCAAAGCCCGAAGCCTGAGACAGCTTCACTGTCAAATCACTCCCTGCTCTTGCTGTCATTTCAGAGTAGGCTGACTCAGAGTATGCTGTAAAAAATGTTCCTCTTCACTACCATTTTTATTTTACTGCAGTAAGCAATATTGTGATTTTATGTTTGTTAGTAGAAAATCCTCTTATATGGGAAGTTACTTCAAAAATCCCTTCAGTAGGAAAATAAACAATTGCCATGCCACGTACTCAGTGACCTAATATTTGGAGAAAAGGCTACACTATCACCCATCACAGACATCTGGAGAAGATACATGCAGATGCTTAATTTCAGCAGGTTACCATTTCCTGCAGTTATTTATCAATATTCACTTTGAGCTGAACTGAGCTTTGTAAAAGCCCCTTATCAAGGGAGCAGCAACTGATTGTACAGGAGGTACAACTTTGCTGATATGCTGATATGCAGACTGGTAGCTCATGTTAGTGAAGACTGGGAGGCTGGTTCATGCTGGTGGCTGGCTGGACAGGAGTTCCATTTCACTAGTTCCCCCAGGCTCATGCCAAACTTTGGCAGGATATAGGGACAACGTATTAGTTGTACACCGTTTTGGGGCGTGTTATGCCTGCACTCAGTCCAAGACTGCTGAATTAGATGTCTTACTTCCTAGTCACTGCCAATTTTGCTTTCAGTGCCAAAGTCTCTAGCCCCTGGGTTCTTGTTTTGACTTTTATGAAATATTTTCCCTCTTAGATGCTGTTATATGCACATAAAGTACTGAGGAATTAAGACTTTATGAGACCTCCTCAATGTATTTTCACTGAAAAGCTAAGCAAAACTTAGCCTTTTGTTCTGTTCTTTTAATCTGAGCCACTAAAATAAAATAAAAACTGTATGAAAAAATGTTTCTGAGGTCTACTTTATAACAGACTGAAGTCGAGCCTATATATTCATGGAAGTTCTGAAAGTCTGATATGTTTTAATTAGAGAAATAGGTTAAACTGCAATCAAAGAGAAGGCTGAAAATTGCTTAACCAATGTTATTTGGAGATGCGTTTTATTTCAGTGCAAATTGGTAATGGCAGTTAGTGGGATTCTCTAATGACAGCAAGAACCCAGTTTAGGAGAGATGGAATCACATGAGACACCAATACTACCCTGAGCACCACCATTAATTGTCCTTGAACAAATTCATTTAGGAACACTGAAATAGTTCTCTGCTTAGTTGTCTAACAGGCATGTAACCATCTAAAGAGATCCTGGAGGGCATAGTTTCTTATCTCATGAATCATCCACTAAGCACTGGATGATGCTGATTTGCAGGTGGGAGCCAATCTTACAATTGAAGTATCTCTTATCTAATCTACCTACTTCTTCGTATGGCTCCCAGCAGTGTAGTCAGCTGCAGGAAATCATGATTTTGTTTAGTGTTGGATATTTGAAGAAATCTATATTTCAGTTCTCATCCACTTCTAAATTAATTTTGTAATAAAACAGATTTTTTTGTATTAATACAATATTACTGTACATGTATGTCTAGCAACAGGGAAAATGGACCTTAATATACATGTATGATGATGTAGTATGAATACATGTAATGTACAATGTAAGTAGTTTTTGTAAATAGTACATTTAAAATCCAACAAAAAATCCTGTATAAATGTAATTTTAATGTGACATTTTTACTTATTGTGTCCCTTTAGGAAAACCTACCATTTAGAATATTATAAGGTTTTGTTTACTAATATTTCAAAAAAAATTCTGAAATTGACTGATGAAAGAATATACTCAGGTAAGTTATTATATTACCTCGCTGTTTTAGCCAAATAACTCAATGCCACATCAAGAATCATACAGACTTTCTAATCTATAGAAATGAATAATTTGCTTTGTATAGTACCCTTTCACCACATTTATCTAGGTGTGTGTACTGGTATCCCTCTAGAGGTCTGTTATCCCTCTTACTCGTTAACAGTAGGACAAAGGTTATTTTATTGCAATGAGGTTTTAAAACTACCAACAAAAAAGGTGGGCATCACCTGCCAAGAAGGATTTGCATTGTATCTTTAATGTGAACAATGTGCATTAGAGACCCTGTATTCAACATTTGAACATAGGTGAAGGAAATTCTGTACTGAGCTTGAGTGGCATGACTGCATACAGCAAGCACTTAACATGGGTTGAAGTTAAGAAATTTGAATAATTTGTAAAAAGTTGCACAATCTGCAGTATTTTCACTTGGAGTTTGAAGCAAGAATTATATATCTCCTTGAGCATTTAAGAAATCAATTTTAAGAAAGCAGAGAAAAAGAAATGATAGTTTTAAAAATTCAGAGATGCAGAATACTAGTAGACTAAAACTGTGCAGTGTCTGAGGTTTACCATCATTTCCTTTTTGCCTTAATTCCTATTTTTCTGAGAGGTACATTCGATCTTTGAAATGTTGGATTGTACACATACGAGACTGTTACGTAGATAAAGAAAGTACATTTAGTGCTAGAAAAGTAACAAAGGTACAGCTGAGAGGACAGGTTGCCTTTGCTTTTCCTGGAAAGTTTTTTTTTTATTTTATTTTATTAATTAATTTATTTATTTTTTATAATATGTAGCACAGATGAACTGCCACCTCACTGCATCTTGTCTGATGAGGACTCAAAGGACTGAAAGAGACATTATAATCACTAAGCTTTAGGGAAAGGCACCACTAACATTTAAATTGCTTTAATAAAAGCAAACATCCATCAGCTACTTTCAGATTGTTTCCTTGTAGATCTTGGTTGGCATAAGAGACCCTCCTGAACCTTAACCTCAAGCTGTATGAGAAGGTTTTATTCCTTGACATTCAGGCACTGACATGGCTGGAAGCTGTCATCCTACTTTGTGTATGTGCTGTGTAACAGAAGAAAAGATGTTTCCAGCTGTTAGGCACAGAGGCAACCCATCCTCCAGCTATGGATATGTATGGGGGATGCAAGAGCCAGTCTGAGAACTGAGACATTTCATAAAGACCCTCAAAGTAGCATTCAGTTATTGCATTCCTGCAACCCTAGAGAACTTTATTAAAACAAAAGGTAGAAATAGTGGTGCTGAAACCTGTCTGAGGTGGGACATGCTCACATGCTTCCTCACTACCAGTGTAAAATAATCCCCTTGTGCCCTTAATGGCAGCTGCTGTGGAGTGGATGAGTCATAGAAACAGCATAGGTGCTGTGAAGTAGAAGAAAGGAAAATCTTTAGAGAAAGATACCAAAAGCAAAAGACAGTAGAAAAAGAGACAAATGAGAATTTTTAAGTCCCATCCCTCCCCTCCAGAAATATTGTTTGTAACCTCCAGAATCCTGACCTTAAGAAACAGAATTAATGTTTTTCTATATTGCTAGTGCTTAAGATCTTCTCCTTCTCTTAAGTAAAAAAATAAGGTGGAAATGAGGAATTAAGAAGAGCAAGTATATTAAAATGTAAAAAATGGCAAAATCCATTATTACAACTCTCCTGTGGAGAAGTCTCTTCTAATTTAAACAAGGTAGGCTATTATAAATGGAAGAGTAATTTCTATTTCAGTAAATGCAAGAAATATTTTATGTACAGTATTGTGTGGAAAATTGCTAGGATAATTAACAATCAAATTACCAGAATGAGTATATAGTGGATATTAGCCTTAAATAGCCATGGATTAGTACAGAAACTTTTCTTTCAAGTATTTCCTGTGGACCTACACCAAGCAATTTTCTCCTTCCCACTTCAAATAATCAAATAAAATTTCACATTTTGGAATTTGTGATGTAGTCAATGTGCGAAGAAATAATTACTTGGCCATAATACACATCTCTGCACTGAAGTCACGTCCATACGTAGCATGTACCTTAAATGAAAATGAGGCATGTCACTCTGAATAAATTGGGTGAAAATTCTGTTTAACTATGTATACAGATTTTCAGTGCACTGGCTCAATGATATATCAGGCTATTACCTCAGTGAAGGTTCTTCTTTCAATCTCATCTTCATCAGCTGAGGCAGAAAATGAATATTTCAATTGATGTGGTTACATTCTTGTAACTTGGTTTAAGCAGGTGATTTCAGAGTAAGTTTTGCTTAGTTTTAGCATAGCTATTTGCATTGAAATTTAAATCACTAAATACATTTTAGTCTTGTAGTATTCTTGTATTCTTGTATCTTGTATTCTTGTGTTCTGTGACAAGAAATGTCTCCTGCTTCTAATTCCTGGCATTCCAATAGATAGTTGGGACCTAGTTTCTGGTAAAAATGATATATTGTTGATCTTGGAATTTGACTCTAACACACATACTCAGGTTTATAAACCTGTGGACCCCTGCTTCTGTGCAATAAATTAGGACTCTTGCCTTTTGCTTTTCACCTGTACTAAGCGTATCGTGTTACTGCATTCTTTGTATCTTGTACTCTTATTTATTTCTTGTGCTGTGTAACAAATAAATCAATCTAGATAAATAATCTAACAGGTCCACATCTTTCTTGCTCTGTAGGCCCCAGACCTGGACACATCACTCAGGTATTGCTTCACAAGAGCAGAGCAGAGGGGCACAATCTCCTCCCTCGACCTTCTAGCCACTCTGTTGATGCAGCCTGGGACGCAGTTGGCCTTCTGGGCTGCAAGCACACACTGCTGGCTCATGTTGAGCTTTTTGTCTGCTAGAACCCCCAAGTCCTTCTCTGCAGGGCTGCGCTCAGTGAGAGCAGTGAGTTCTTTTCCTAGTCTGTACTACACAGTAGTCTGGATTTTTCACCTGTAATTGCTTCACTGTGAAGACATTCCCCAGGCTGATAATGCTTTCCAGGACTGCCTAATGTTGTTCTGCAATGCTCCAAAGGTGATGTCATAGCAGAGGACGTGACTAGATTAGCCTAAAACATGGCTCACATAGCAGTAGAGCAATCAGCTGAGAAGTGACATAGCTTCTAAAATTTCTTGTGCTGATGAGTATAGAGTGTATGATTTCAGCATTTGTACTCCCTTAGTCATTTCCAAGTTATCAGCGTGCTTTGTTATTCATTAGTGTATTTTGAGAACTGCATGAATTCTGCTTAATTCGCCCATAGAAAAATTGCTAAATGATTTGACATTACACACAATTTATTATTATTTTTTTTTAATAGAATTCAGAGATTCATTAAGAACATTCAGTTTTCAAGGACCAGTGATGTGATGTGAAGTTCAAGGATCCATTGTACCGAACATCATGAGTACACTTAAAAACAAGATAATCCCTAATCTAAAGAATTTGTAATTTGAGTTTAAATAAGTGAATAAAACAGTGTAGGAAGCATGGGGAAACAGATAACATCATGTTTGACTGTGCTTAAAACCAAAGAATTCTTGGATGTAAGATTGGCAGGACAACGCTGACAAGATATGTTTCTGTCATGGAAAAGTATACACACGCAGTTTAAGTAAGAATACCTTGAATCCAAGATTTGGGCTCTATGCATTCTCAAGTTGATTTTTAAAACCAAATTGTTTTCTACTTTTCTTGTCTTTTGGCCTCAAATGACTAGTTTGAAAAGAGAAGGCACTAAACAGATTCCTTTATAACTCTGTAATCTGTACAGAAGTGGCAATTGAAGGTGATGAAAACATACTACACTCCCTTAGTACAAGCCACAATAGTAAGCATTTTGTAGAAAACCATCAATCAGGTAATCAGTAAGAAGGCAGTGAAGTTATTTTAGATTTTCTGAGCTTATTGTCAAACATCCTGACTCACATAACATGCCTTCGTGAAAGCTATATAAATACATTAATAAACATTAAGAAAAGTTGCATTTGCATATGTCCACCCAGGACTCCATCATTGCCTCTGGAAACATGACAACACAGACTTTCGATGTTCATCAGGTACATGCTGGAAAAAGGCAATCGTATTAATGGTGCTTCAAATTCCTCTCAAAATAGACTGTTTTCTGGAATGTGATGCCATTATTGACATATTCATTGAAAAACCCACACAGCTCTATCACTGATGTTCATCTCTGCAGTCAATAGATACTTAAACATGACTGCAAATGTCTGTAGGAGGGATAGGCACTTCTAGAAAGAGGTTTATACTATTTTAAAATAAATCTCTAATCAATCTACAAAGTGAACCACCCTTGAAAATCTGTATCTCTTCATTAATGAACAAGAGAATGAGGAAAATAACTAGTGTAAAACCCTGTGAATTACCTGTAGTATTGAATAATTGAATAATACTACTGTGAATTACAGTAGTATTTGACACTAAATGTGAAAAAAGCAGATGTAATAGATTGCTTGCAGTTAGAAAGTAAGATTTTAAATAAATATTGATCTTCAGATATTGTCATTTAGTATCCTAGCCTTTTTTCTTTCAATATATATATATATTCATTTATGTTAATATGTTTTATTTAGCTTTAATAGGAAAAAAAGTATTCAACAGCAAAGTATAAATGAAGTGTGCTTATTTTACACTCAGAAGGCCCCAGTGCATCAGCACTGTGTGCACTAATGTACTTGAAGTGCTTACTTACACAACTGATGTCAGATATCAATGAGATTACTTCCATCACTAAATGCTGTTTCTTAGATTTGGCTTTAATTTCTTTGTAATGTGTTTCATTCATTTTTCACCACACAGTCTGTCCTCTAGTAAATTATCTAAGGAAAACCATAATGAAGGAGTACTTACTGTTGTTTCCTCAAGGGTAAATCCCTTGTCTTAGTGATATTCTGCTCAGGGTTTTTCTCACCTGTCCAATATCTTCCACTTTGCAAAGATTTCCCAAAAGCTTCAGGGACTTTGACAATAATTTTTGACAGGCCAAAGTGAAATAATGTTCAATTTGAAGTGCATGATGCAGCAAAAGAAACTTGCTGATTCATCTCCCTTGTTGTAAATTATATTATTGTCATATACATTAGGAAGGCCGTTTACATCTTGTACCACCAAGATTGTTTCCATTCCTACCAAATAGAGATACTGTTATTTTATTTATTTATTTATTTAAACTGAGAGTGAATCGTGTATTTGCCCTTTCAGCTTCACTGCATCTTAATAAAAAATCATTCAATTTTCCTTCCAACTTTTAAGTTTTAATTAAATCCTCCTCCACCTGGCTTATCTTGCTATTCAGTTCCATTTCAAGAAATATGTTCATTTTGTGTCTCCTGAAAATAGGGATCATCTTTCTTATTTTAATAACTCATCTTTCCAGTTTTTCTTTACTTATGCTATTTGAATAAACATTTCCAACTTGGAGAGGATGATAAATGTTGCGAAAATGGAAAAAGGGGGAGCAAATTGCATCCCCACCCACCATAAAATAGTGCTAATAATCTCTACAGCCATCCACATGATTTAAAGGTCCAAAAAGCCAATAGAAACACTTATTTGCATCTAGAAGGTGCTAAATAAGGATTTACTCTTAGCATTTATCATAAAAGAAAGCACATGAGAGGAACTAATTGCAACACTTGACATAAAGTTTCAGCTTCTTGTTGAGTGTACAGCTAGTGAATGTGCTTGACAGTTGCATAGACCACTCTATAACATAACTACACTATGAAATAGTCACACTGGTGAGGCAAGGTACACAAAATTACTAGGGATAACTCCCAGAAACCTGAGCTGGCATAGATGAGCTTTGCCTGTGTTGCCTCAGTACTACCTTCCTTGTGGGTAATGGACTGTTGTTTCATTGTGGTCTGACCATGTGCTCTTTGAAATTAGTCAGAAGAATATACATGCTGGATCATGGTATGCACATCCCAACTAAGGACAACACCTGATCAAGCTGTTCCTCTACCTCTTTTTCTAAAGTCTGAGATCATCTGTCCCCTCAGAAGAATCCAGTCTTTCAGAATATTTTGAAAACTTGTCCCCGTGTTTCATCATGGCTTTGTGAGTAAGCAAATGCCTTTCCTTAGGAAGCCAGGTGGGGAAAGAAGAGACACAGGACCCTCTAGAACAGTTTGATTTTATCTTTCTAAACAAGGCTGCCTCATAGCCCATCCAAATGAAATTTCTCTAAACTTTTGACTAAGCAACCAAAGTAAGGCAAACTTTCATAATGACAAAAACTGGAAATGAATCCTAATGATCTTCCTACCTCAGAAACTCTTTACATCTAAAATAGGTCCAATTTACCTTCTGATCAGAAAGAATTCTTTAACCTTTACATTTATTAACAGTGAATAGAAGATATTTTAAGGTGTTATCAATTCACCAATGCAGAATCCTACTCAAATACATTTCCAAAATCAGCTAATCTTAATATCTTGTTGACCTATTGTTGAAACTAATCCCAGAATATCTATTTTGTCATTAGTGCATTGGTTACCAGGTCCTACAAATTACTACCAGTTCTTTTCAGCACTTTATTTTACTAGTCTTCTCTTCTGTCTAAAAAGCTCATAGGTTTAGATCTTTTTAATGTTAAATGCTATTGTTCTTTCTTAAATAAAATATTTAGTTTAAAAATCATCCTCCGGCAGAAATACTGGCTGAAGCTAAGATATAAATGGAATGTGACAAATTAAATATTTTAAATCAATCAGAAATAAAAATTACACTCTATACCATGAATATTTTTTAATTTTTAATATCAAGTTTCAAAAATAATGTGTATTTCTTGAAGAATTTTTCTCTGTATCAAGGATTCTTTAGTGCAGTGATATGATGTTACAAGGACACTAAAAAATGCAGGACAACTTTGTTGGAAAGAAATTGAGCTAAATTTGCATTCTAAAGCTACGTTGCTGGAATCCTTGTGTTTTCCAAAGTCTGACACCAACACAGTTTCATATTCAAGGAATAAGACTGGAAAAAAAACAACAACAAAGACAAAACAAAACAAAACAAAACAAAAAAAAAACAAGAGAAATGGAGAAAGAAAAAAAGGAGGAAAGAAAAAAAAAAGAAAATACAAAAAAGAAAGTAAAAAAAGAAAATAAAAAAGAAAAAAAAATGAGAAAAGAAAAAAAGAAAACTAAAAAAAGAGAAAAGGAAGAAGAGAAAAAAAAAAAAGTAAAATTGATTTTGGTGGAGGAAGAAAATAAACTTGCCACATTGTGATGTGGTGTGGGTTGTCTATCATTAACATTCTATAAAATTTTTATTTTTTTTTAATTGTGTTCAGAACTATCTAGTCATGTCCTAGGGTTAGCTGTTGCTACAAATTAGTTGAAGCTCGGCTGTTTGTATACTCAGTAGTCTTGCCTTAAGTCCCACAGGTTGTGCTTTAAGCTTAAGTAGGTTTCAGCCCTGCTTCATCTTTGGCTTCTGCAAGGTATTTCGTAGGACCATGTCTTGTTTGTTACTCCTTTATGAGATGTGCAGGAGTGTGATTTGCACACTACTTGTGTGCAAATCTTTTTGGAACAGATACCAGGTATGAGGAATGATGGGGATAACAAGTCTGAATGATTGGGTGTACTATGGCTGTGTGTAAATTGGATCTGTGTTTCCAAAAAGAGTTAAGACAGAAGTTATGACTTGCTTTGCAGTGCTGGCCAAGCACCAACCTGGTGTCTAGGTTGGTGAAATGGGATTTGTGCATGACAGTGAAAACACAGTCACAAATGCTGGATCCCAACAACAGATGTAACAAGCAGGCAATCTTTGACAATGTAGGTATAGATTGATGCATACTACAGTTCAGCTCAAAACCACTTGTAAATCGATAACTTAGCCACCAAAACACTCACAGCAATAGCATTTTCCTGGACACTGGATGCCTTCATAACATCTCTGTCATTATCAGAAAGACATGAATTATTTATATATTTATCTATTTACTTATTTTTTGGAATATCCCTGTGGAAAACTAGGCATGCAAAACAACAGAGTTCCTCTACCTTTCCATCCATGGCTCATTATTTGTCTTGAAAAAACCCTCAAGGCCATCATAACTCTTACAACACTAAGAAACCTACCCTCTCCACAAAGGGCATTGGACCAAGCAAATAGGCCAACATTGTACATGCTTCCTGGGGACACACATACATGCAGGCAGTGATAATACATGATTTCTGAATCATGAGCTGTTTGCTCACCCACCACTGGCGTGTGATGTAAAGGCATCCAGTACCACTTACGGGGAGGTATCTTGTTCACACAGCATGGCACAGTCAAGCCCAAAAGGACAAGATGGAAAGACAGCAGGCAGAGTGGAAAAGTAATGATGGCACTGGAAAACACACTGGGCATTTGGCACCACGAACATGCTTACACCTCAAGCCCCTTTCAACTCTTCATTGCACAGAACTGGGCAGAAGTGCTGGCAGATTTCTTCATTTCCATTCACAGAATCACAGAATCACAGAATTTCTAGGTTGGAAGAGACCTCAAGATCATCGAGTCCAACCTCTGACCTAACACTAACAGTCCCCACTAAACCATATCCCTAAGCTCTACATCTAAACGTCTTTTAAAGACTTCCAGGGATGGTGACTCCACCACTTCCCTGGGCAGCCTGTTCCAATGTCTAACAACCCTTTCGGTAAAGAAGTTCTTCCTAAGATCCAACCTAAAACTCCCCTGGCTCAACTTAAGCCCATTCCCCCTTGTCCTGTCACCAGGCACATGGGAGAACAGACCAACCCCCACCTCTCTACAGCCTCCTTTAAGGTACGTGTAGAGAGCGATAAGGTCACCCCTGAGCCTCCTTTTCTCCAGGCTGAACAAGCCCAGCTCCCTCAGCCGCTCCTCGTAGGACTTGTTCTCCAGACCCCTCACCAGCTTCGTCGCCCTTCTCTGCACCCGCTCAAGCACCTCGATGTCCTTCTTGTAGCAAGGGGCCCAAAACTGAACACAGTACTCGAGGTGCGGCCTCACCAGAGCCGAGTACAGGGGGACGATCACCTCCCTAGCCCTGCTGGTCACACAGTTTCTTATGCAAGCCAGGATGCTGTTGGCCTTCTTGGCCACCTGAGCACACTGCTGGCTCATATTCAGCCAACTATCCACCAATACTCCCAGGTCCTTCTCTGCCTGGCAGCTCTCCAACCACTCATCTCCCAGCCTGTAGCTCTGCTTGGGGTTATTGCGCCCCAGGTGCAGGACCCGGCACTTGGCCTTGTTAAACTTCATGCAGTTGACCTCAGCCCATTGGTGCAGCCTATCCAGATCCTCCTGCAGAGCCTTCCTACCCTCGAGCAGATCAACATATGCACCTAACTTGGTGTCATCTGCAAACTTACTGAGGGTGCACTCAATGCCCTCATCCAGATTACCAATGAAGATATTAAAGAGGACCAGCCCCAGCACTGAGCCCTGGGGAACGCCACTAGTGACTGGCCTCCAACTGGATTTGACTCCATTCACCATGACTCTTTGGGCCCGGCTATCCAGCCAGTTTCTAACCCAACAAAGCGTGTGCCAGTCCAAGCCAAGAGCAGCCAGTTTCTTGAGGAGAATGCTGTGGGAAACGGTGTCAAAAGCTTTGCTGAAGTCAAGGTAGACCACATCACAGCCTTTCCCTCATCCACCCAGCGCATCACTTTGTCATAGAAGGAGATCAGGTTCTTCAAGCGGGACCTGCCTTTCATAAACCCATACTGACTGGGCCTGATCGCCTGCTTGCCCTGCAAGTGCCGCGTGATGACAAACACATAACTGGCACCCTTGGTGTAGGATAGCAGTGAGCCTATGCATGTCCTATTCTGTGTTCTTGTCTTACTGAATCCAGCCTTCATGCTAGGGGATATCTTATCTTGGAATGAATGCACTGGACTAATTTATTTTCTTCACAACCCTGGAATGATGAAGTCATAGGAATGTGCCCCTGTGTTACAGACACACAGGAAAAGGATCAAGGCCAGGACAAATGGATATCAAGACTTAAAAGTTCCCTGGGCACAGTTTCCCTTCCTCAGCTTCCTGTTCCCAAGGCTTGTGAACATAAGTGGCATGCTCACCACAAAGCATCCCATTCTTTCTCACACTTTGCAACAGATGGCTCTACTGCAGCCTTGCAACATGGGCACAGGCAGGATAGCTCTGAGCTCTCCTCTTCTCCCCAAACTTGACTGAGAACTGCTGTGAACTCAGGCAGTACTCAAATACCTGGTCCTCCTTTGGGAAAGGGTCCTCACCTGTCCCCAGACAGTCAGGAAGAGCTGGGGTAGATAGCTGGCTGCAACAGATTTTCCGTTCACTGGTGGGAAACTATTGCCATGTTGCGCACTGGAAAGAAAAAGCTGCTTTTGAATCATATATAGAATGTTTTCTCAGTATACCCTTATTATTGAAAGGCAATCTGAACAGAAATGGATACCCATCAAGTAATCTATGTCTTCACTATAAAAAATATTAAAACTCCCTTAACTTTGTGCTGTGCTTAAACAAAAATGCATGATTGCAATTGCTGAAGCAGAAAGGCAGTGCCTGGCAAAGTGAACAAAGAACTAAGATTCTTTCATATTGCTATAGCATTCAGTCCATAGCTGTACATTTCAAATTAATAAAAACATTTAAATATTCATCTTGATTTAAAGTGATTCTTAAAATACGTAACATGAAAATAAATATTTCCCTTTAAGAGAAAATTAGATCAATTTCAGTAGCTATTTAACTGCTCACAGGTAAAAATATCCTTCATGATATCATAAATGTGAAATGCATAAAGATAAAATGAAGTTAGGCAATCTTCAGATAAGTGAGTCTAACTATCTTCAGTTGAGCTGAATAGCTGATTGCTACTCAGAAAAGAGAAAGAAAGAAATAACAACAACAACAAAAAAAGATTAAATATTTATGGAAGTCACTTGATTTCAACCTGAGCATTCAAATGGACTTATTTCATGGATCATGTTAAATAGATTTTCACTGAGTCTTCAAATCCTTTAGAGTGAGCAGAAGGAAATTTTACATATGTACAAAATAATACTTGTTCTTGCATATGAGAAAGTGAGCAACCCTAACTTTTTACTAGGAGCGGATAGGCCCAAACAGCCTGTTTTGTAAGTGTCTGTGAATGAAAATAGTGGCCTCTCTTAATAGATGACCTCTCTTAAAGAAAATAACACTCTAGTGTGATGAAACTTAGAATAAAGCATCTTGTTAGCAAGTGAACTGGTTGTGTTTATATCAACCAGTATGTTAACATTTAAGAGTCTGTTATTTTTGCTCTAGCAAATCTAGCAGGAAGTGATTGATGAACAATTTTATTTCAGGGACATTGTGAAGCAAATAGCGCATATTAGCACCTCTCCATTAAGAAGCTTGACCTGAATTGAAAATGGTATATATGTTTCATGTGCACCTTTTACTGTCAAATTTTATGGACCGAAATGTATATATGCAGTAATGAAATGTACCTGCCATACAGTGAGATGAAGGTAAAGGCTATTCACTTTTCTTTTCTTCTTTTTTTTTTCTTTTTTTTTTTTTTTCTTTTTTCCTATATACCCTGTTTGCTATTCGCTGATCAGTAGCTCATTTTGCTGATCTACATAGAGTAGTCCAAGAATTGCAATATATTTAACTGTGCCTAGATTAAGCTTTTGAATTTTTCAGTGCTTTTCTCCTTGAACACAATACATAAGGACAGAGTTTTCAATAATCCTATTACTTGCTACAGAAATAGGCTAGTGCTAGTGGAGTGTCTGATGTTTTCAACTTCCAATTAGTGACTGCAGTTCCTGCATATAAATTTGCAGAGTAATTTAACTGCTGTTACATTTATCAAACAAGAAGCAGAAACATTTCATACCTTCCAAGAAACCAGATTTTAAAGCTATTATAACTTATAAATGATATTATTTACTGAAATCTGCTTCTCCCATTACACATTGCAAATTTAGAATACCTCGTGCTTCCTGAAGATAAATTCTTTTCTAAAATGACTATGAAATCAACTAGAACACCTTAGATGATAGTTTAAACTGTTTTTCATTTCTCTATTTGAATTTACGTGTCTGCTTATCAGCACAAGTTAGATCGCGCTAGTATTTTTTCTTCCAATGGGATTTGAGTTCTTTCTGAAATTACATAGCTTAATTCATTCCTAGAACTTGGCAAGTACAGAGCACTTTAAAACTCTCCCATCCTTTCTCTCAGACACTCAAATACCTAATTTCTTAGCAAGAAGACATGAAGCAAGAGCCCTTGGTTATTCCTAAACGTACACATGAGTCTGGGGTGAGAGAACTGAATCTGAAAAAACAGATCCACCCTATTTATAAAATTAAGTATCTGAGTGTGGAACACCTTGTGCTTTTGGAAGTGTTCCTGCTAACTTGGGAGGCAACAGCTGAACAGAACCTCATGGGATGATTTTTTGATCAGGCCATTAAGATAAACACAGAACAAGCAAGCAAACCAAACCAAACCATAAAAATAAATAAATAAATAAATAAATAAAGCAAACACACAAAAGCCACCACAGTTCTTTTCCTCTAAGGGCAACATGAGAAAAAAAAAAGTTTCACACACAATGAACATCTTGCTAGGTGCATTGTGTTTTGTTAAAGCAATAGTCATAGGAGACTTCATAGCACTTACAACCAACAGTTGATCAATTAAAAGATTGGGATAAGCAGGGAAGAAGGTTGGTACAAAGTCTGCAGTCCTGATAGAGGGGAATAACGGAAAAAAGTTTGATAAATACAGGGAGATACTTTGTGCGATAGATTTGTAGCAAGGACATCAATATCAGAAAGTATTTGTGATTAAGGTTCAGAAAAGTTTGAGTAGCAGGAACAATCTCTTCTGTAACTGTTTTAATTAGTGTGACTTGTTTCCACCTTTGTACAAAAAGAGAGTCAGAACCAAATAACCTTTGTATTGGCATGCACACTATTGCTCTTCATCTATGCCTCATTGTGGGCATTTGCCTGATCTCTTGTCAGAGAAAGTGTGTTATGAATATACCTGAAGAATAACATGTCTGAGACTTTGCTATTTGTGGTGGGCTAGCCTTGGCTATCAGCAAAACTCCCACCCATCTACTTGCTCAGACACACTCAGCAGGAAGGGGGGCAAAGAGTAGGAGGAACGGGAACAAGAAAGCTTACGTTAAGGAGAGATCATTTACCAGTTAGTGTCATGGGCACATGGGCACTTGTGAAAAATAATTTAAAATAAATAAAAATAATTATTCAATTAAATAACCAGATTTAGGTAGTGGGAAACAAAAAGACAAACATTAAAACATTAAAACAACATATTTCCATTCCATTTTCTGATTTCTCTCAGTTCTGGAAGCTGTGACACTATTAAGTCCCTTTTTTATTTATTTTCAAGGGAGTACTGGATTGTTTGTATTGCCTTTAATAGGATCACAACTACTGTTGTTCTATCCTGAAATGCTGTCTGTGACTCCATCTCACACATCTTGTACATGCATAGCCCAGTGATATTAATTCTCATCTTTTATATAGGTAAACAAACAAAATGTGTGTTCTGTTTTTGTATTATTATTATTATTGTTGTTATTTTGTTTGGGGTTCAGTTTCTCTTTGTTCACCTCTATTGCCTTTCCCTCAGATGGCAATCACTGGTGACAGCTAAGGACTCGACAGAATACAGCAATGACTGTTGACAGATGCTTTGAAATGGAGTTATGTCCTGGATACCTGGTTTCACAAATGATTGGTTCTTGGAGCACTTCTCCTTTCCCACTCCTTTCCCAGTCTGTATCTGTGTCCAGCATTACTCCATCCCAGGTACAGAACCCAGAATTTTCCTTTCTGGAACTTCACAACATGGTTGTCCAGTATCTGTCCCATGTTTTCTACATTTATTGCTTAGTCTAGCTAAACTGCTTGGGCAGTGAGCATATTAAGCTCATGAATGAACTCTTAATTCCCTTGGTATTCCTGGCTAGATGTTCCTGTGGCCTTAGATTCTGTGCAAAAAGTTAACCTTTGACTAGCTACTCGCCACATGTGTACTCCAAGTACTATAAGTACTATAGGCAAATTGCTGAAAAAATTGTCCACTACTGCATTTTTGAATCCTTGTGAATAATAGACAAGACACCTGTATTTTTTAAGCAATAGTGTGAAGTATGTGGATCTTTAACTCAGTCAAACCTATAGTGTCATAGTATATAGTCATACCTATAGTGTCATAGTATTTAATCATACCTATAGTGTCAAGTATAAAATATTTCTTTCACCCCCTTGCTTTGACTGTTCTGTAGCATTTTTCTAATGCTTTCAAGCGATGATTATATTTCAGCCAATTATAGTTGTTCTTCAGTGATTGCTGAATAATACTTCTCTATAGCTGTTCTGAAAGAGGACACAGACATTGGATGTCTTTCTAAAATTTAATGTAATTTTGTGGTCATTTATTTGAAATTACTACAGAATTCCTTTCTCCCTGTAAAGGTGCCATAACCCATTTGCACACCTGGTACATGTACTGAGAGGTATAGAGGTTCATGCATCATGCAGCCCAAAGATCAACATAGATTCTGCACTGAAAAAATAAGCCACCAAAGAATGTTCTCACCATGCCTAAAAAAGATCCTTGTTTAGTTTATCTGAAGTCTCAGAAAAGCATGCAAAGAATCTTTCCTACTTCAGCTTGGCTCACTGAGGTTTTATCTTTCTGCTGATCATTTTATTCTGCTGAGCAGCTCCATAGTTTTGACTTGCACTTATGACAGGTTGTGACACCTGGAATCCTGACAACATCCTGTCTGCTCATGGGGTATTGGAGAAAGTTACTGCATATTTACTGTAGAAGAAGAACATGCCCATGGACAGGCATCATAGTATAGATGGTAACTGTAATTGTGTTCCCAAACTTATGCAGTGATAATTATTTATCTGCTTATACTGCTTGTAAACTTACATTAGTCTTTGAATTAGTTAAGTTCTACAAAACTGAGGAAATACTGAGTTGGAACCTCTGTCTAGAAAGATAAGGGGGAGGGAGGAGGTGATAGCCCTGTTTTACTCCTTTCTTTGCTTATGACACAGGAAAATCTGGGGTGTCTTATCAAAACTGTTCAGTTTCAGTCATTAATATGTAAGAGTTTCATCCATCTGTCCAGAATCCTTGACAACAGCCTCAGTTCACACTGGTTCTCTGCCACTCACAAACTACCTTCAGACTCACTCTGAAATGTAATAAGCAGAAATTATTTTATGAAATAAGGTACTTGCATCCTTTAATTTCTATCTTTTCATCAGTCTGATGAGTATTTAAGTGAGATTCTATTGCCCTTTGAATTAATAGCTGAATGTAAATTTAGATTCAGGCAAGAATGCAAACAATCTTTTTCTATGGACACAGATATTTTGCATACAGAATAATGATAATTATCCAGTCAAAGGATACTGGCTACTCTAAATCTCCTCTCTTCTTCAAAACATGGTTCAGAAATCTTAAATCCCTGTACCAGCCAAGTAGACAGACCTGATAGCTTAAAAGAAGGTTGATTAACTTATCAACCTTGACCGGTCTTTGGGATAAAAAACAAAGTACCCGCTTGCTTTATTAAAACTGGGAACCCAGACGTCTAGGAAACTTTTCATTAGTCAAAAAGTATCTAAGATACTGATTGTCAGTTGATTGTCAGCCTAGAAAAGTACCACCCTAACTAGCAGAATAAAACAAAATCTTTCTAATAGGATTGACCTTTGTATGCTATTGGCAAGTGACACTAGCTTCAGGATGCAGAAATCCTTGTGGAAGAAGTCTCAAGGGAAAAGCTATTTTGAAGCTAACCAGTAATGAGAATTTTCCTCAGTAAATCACTGGTAAATTAGCTGCTTTGAAAAGTCTGCATTTAACATCAACAGCACAGAAAGCTATTTGAGAATACTTTTTCAAGTACTGAATCAGTCACTAGGACTTTCAGAGACATATCAATGCTCATTTTGAATGTTGAAATGTTTTGGAAGACATGGAGTATATCTTTGAGTGTTTTAAATAAAAACAAACAAACAAACAACAACTTAGCTTGAGATATGTCTCTGTAGTAAGGATGTCAATGAATGGCATCATCCCTTAAAAATGTCATCCCAGTGAAGTTGCTGCAGCTGGAACTGCAATAATCAAAGGGATTGCTGGTTTAACATTGATATCTTTTACCATGTGTTCACATGTCACTAAGGATTTTATCCAGTTTCATTGACAGATCATTAAATGATCTATTTTGTAACTTTTTGAACTCTTGATTAACTAGGAATAGAACTTTAAATATCCCCAAACTTAAAAATCTAAAACTATCCCTCTCCATTTTAATATCCGTTATTTTTAATAACAAAGTTTATAATTATGTGTCATTTTATCCTATTGGTATTTGCAGCCAATTATTTAACACTCTACCATGCTGCCCACTGACATGGAAGGAAGTGGTAAAAGAGACAATACATGGAAAATGCTTTTAAGGAAAAGGAGCAGGAAGAGAATAAACTATTTTCATAGCATTCATGGTGGAGGAAAGTATGTAGTATAAAATACTTAAAACTTCTTCTTCTTCTCCTTCTTTTTCTGTTCTGAAAAGAAAGGAAAAAGAATCTAAGCACATCTGCTTTGATGGGATCCAACAGTTGAAATTGCATACTTACTGCTCTCACAAGGTTGTTCCCTACTCTGAGCAAAGTGGTTCTATAAGTGGCTGCTCTCTATAGTGCTAGTCTTTCAGGATTACCACTGCATATTTAGGCTTTAAAATTTCTCTGGGGGATTAGACATGTAGTTAATAGAAGCAATGGGCATGCATACAGTAAGTCTGTGCAGGGAGCAAGAATTCCAGAAAGAGGAAACATTGCCTGATAAAGTCCCAGGGGGATCTTCTAATCTAGTGCAACCTATGGGTCATTTATTTAAATTCTTATTCTCAAACAACAATAGAACACCCAAATAAAGGCGGTCTGAAGCATAAACCACTAGACCAGACTGCCTTTATATTGAGTATTGGAATGAAGTTACTATACACTGATATGTCAATTTAGCTGGTTTCATTGCCATCACAGCATTATAGTAATTTTTAATCACAGTGTCCTTACAGTGGTCCCATCTGTAGAGGGTCTTTCAGTCACCATGGTTTGAGTGTGCTGACTCTTTAGTGTGGAAGGAAACCAAAGCATCCAGATATGTTGCAGCACTCCAGAGCTATCTCTGGCCTCAATGAAGGAAGATTGTAAATAGATGAGGAGCAAATACATGTAGTAAATCATTGAAAATGCATAGCAGTTTAACTTTAGTCTGATGAAACTCTGAGCAAACAGTTAATTTAATTAATACTTTTTCAAGAGAAATACTTTTTCAGAGAAAGTGACTTCAGAAAATTGTTCTACCCTATGCCTTTCATATCTAGTTCATTGAAGTTTGATTTAGGTCACCAAGGTCCATAAGTCATTAGCATTCAGGTACGTAAATTAAGCTTATAGTCTTCCATTCCTAGTGAGCACAGAAGCTTATACTAACTGTTGCTGATGAAATGGTTTAGTGTCTTGAGGGTTTGAGTCTCCACTTTGTTCCCAGAAAGGCATTTTTATCAACAATTAATATGAGTTAAAACTCATGGCAACAGTAAGGTTTTACTAGACATTTTCTGGTCAGGAGATACACAGAGCATGTCAAAAACTTATGTGAGGGGAATTTTAATAGATTTATCCTGTATATCCAGAGTTAAGTGAGATGAATAAAAATCTGTTTGTAAAACCATCAAAATGGAGTGAGAGTGCCTACGGATAATTAGGATTTAAACATGGTTCCCAGACATCTAAAACCTGGTAACAATAACCAGCAATCACTTGAAAAGAGTAAACTTAAAAAGACAAATGCAGTTCTCCCTTTACATTTGCTCTTCATTATGAGTGTGACTGCATATATTACAGAGTCCTAACTTACATAAACAGCTAAATATAGGATTGTGGAAAAAAAAAAAGAAAAAAAAAAAAGATGAAAATTATCTAAAAATATATAGTCTTAGCAGCCACTGCCCCTTAGGAAAGTTTGACTGTTCAATATCATAAAAATGGTTACCAAAATCTTTACACAGGGGATACCACTGGAAAACCCTGATTGACCAAAAGCATCTATGGTGAATACAAATTCAAGAAGGGAATATGGTACTATAATACCATAGTCTATTGGCCTGAACAGAAAAAAAATAATAAAAAATAGCATGGGATCTCTGCATTGAGGAAACAAAGGTTAGTGATGCTGAATCTGCTTATGGGTAGTTGAATGATCAAAAGGTTTATAAAAGGGAGTGAGACAATGAACAGATAACCAGTAAAGAAACACAGTAATAAAAGATCAGAATCATATTAGATTCTGAGTAACTAGCACACATAGCATTATAATCACCCCCAAGGATTTGGTAGTAAAAAGGTAGAGGGTGAGCATTAGGGTGTACATCTGCAAAATCAGAGTGAAAGGTAGTTGGTCTGTAAAAGGGTTGGGTCATCCTTACAATGATTGGTAGATAATGTGTTATCTTAGCAACTGAAAGGAAGATAGTGTATATCAAATAAAACTGGAATATGACTAAATGATGAAAAAAATAAAGTCAGGCTATAAGTATTGTCAAGCTAAATAGTATGAGCAAGTGGGACTGTAATGTCATGTAAATCATGGAACAAGATCCCTTAGGAGAGGTAACATGCCCCTAAGGAATAGGTATAAAGCTACTATTGACACTAGAACTTGCACAGTCCAGTAATTAGATCCTTTTTTTTTTTTGCAACAACATCACAGATTTTGTTTCACTTTTTAAGTCATCTGTGCCAGAGATTTTATCTATGTAATAGATGTGATCATACAGTTTACTAAGTAGGCATTCTTTGGCTAGATTTATAAATGAATGAACCAACATTTCTTGGGGAAGGTGGTGACTATAAAATTCAAATACTACCTTGTCAGGGTATTAACTCTACGTATTTATGGAGGCTCTAATCCTTTAACCTGCTGGAATTGCTAAAACAGATCTGTGAAGGATGGAGGCTGTTTAGGTACAGTACAACGATGCCTTTAGCTCCAGAATAAACAGAGTCCAGTGCAGCAGAGTGCAATCAATCACTGTGGCATGTCATAGAGAAACGCAGGTGCTGCAAGGGGTCTGTTTGCTGAACAGCAAGATCTCTGTTATGTCACTATAAGATGCAGACAGTTACACAAAAGGACTACACTGCATTAGGAGACAATGTTGTGTTCTTCCCTGTGAATGCAGAGAATCAGATAAAGCAAATGTGAAGGATGCTCCTGTGACGGAGGAAGCTGTTGCTTTTAAGCTCAAATTTAAGCTCATTTAGGTATGTATGACTTCTACCATTCAAAAATTTTACCTCCAACAAAGGGGAAATCTTTCAGTGGTCTTACTCTTCAAGAATGTTTGGATATTACTGGTCACCTCCAGATTCTTTTAGGACTCCTTCCTACTAAATATGAGTACTAAATGTGAGCTTTCTGCCTTTAGAGATATTCCTGCATATAGGGCTCTAATCAGACCTGTGCATACTTGTAAAGGCAAAATCTTTGAAAGGAAAACAGACTGAAAGATAGTTTGGCCACTGACACTAATGTAGGAGAAGGTAAAATATATTTTGAAGATTGTTATAAAAGTTTTGTTTGTTTGTTTGTTTGTTTGTTTAAACCAGTGTGTTAAAGATTGAAATAGAAAGAGATTTTCCATTAAAGGGTTGGAACAAGAAATACATTTCTATCAAGGAAAAGGTTACTGAGAACATATTTCCAAGCAACCCTAGGAAATTTTAGAGAGTTCTATCCCAGTGAAATCGGTAACCAATTTAGCCCTTGCTGGGAGTTCTGAACAGAGGACAGACAAAAACTTATTTTTTTCAGTCAGACTCTGCTTGGCCCGATGTGAGCAAGAAACCAAGATTTCCTGTGTGGTGCCTCAGTCAGAGCCTGTGATTGAGAGCCTCTGGTGACTGAGCTGCTTCCCAGACTTAACAATGGCAGTAAGAACAGAAAGAACACACACTGTAAGAACACACTGTAGGTGAAGGCCATGACAGTACTTGTTTTGGGTGCTTTTAAGGCTCATCATTAAGTGTCATGCAACATCCATAAGACCTAGTCTTGGCCTGACATCTTCTGCAATCACTTCTTTTGAGACTATCAGGAGATCTTATCGTTAGGGAAGTGTCTATTCTTGCAATAGAAATGGTGTGGAGTAGCTCATTTATGGGCGAGAAATAGAAAAATCCCACCTAAACATTTTTGTTTCTGCATTTTATAGGGAAGTTTCATTGTCATACTGCATTGTGGGGGCAGTGTCATCTCTCAATTTTTCACAAGGAAGCTATTAGCCCATTGTGTTCCCAGTAATAGAAGCCACTCTCTAATACAAATAAGGGAGTTTGTGGCATGTAGTGCTTCTGATCTTCTACCTGAAAACCTTGAAGACTGCCCCAATGTGTTTCAGCACACATAACTTACCCTTTCCTCAAGGAAAGCCACTATTAACTTCCTGATTTACTAGAAATACTAGGAAGGGAGCAGAGGAACAAAGATTACTTCTCCTTTGATATATGCTTCCAGATGACCCATAAGAAAGGCCCATGAGTATAGTTTTCTTAGAAACAAAAACAAAAAAAAAAAAAAAAAAAGAAAAAAAGTATGAAAATGTGTCATTATGTATGAAGAACTAGAAGAACTAGGTTCTATGCAGAATCAAGATATAGCTGTGTGTACACCCAAATACTGGAGCGGGGAAAATTCTGAGGTTTTCTGTGTTAAAAATAACTATAATATCTTACTTTATTAACCTGTTCATTTCCTACTTAATATACCGTCTAAGCCTTCTGTCTGTTGGGAGTCTGCTTCCTTAGAAATGCTAACGCCACTACAACACTGTGGTTATCCTTTAAGAATCCTTTAACTTCAGTAAATGTCACCTCTCTAGGTAGGCTTATTTATTTATTTATTTATTTTCCTGGGGCTGTGTGTGGGAGGAATAATAAAGCATTGGAAAAATATAGTGTTCTTGCAAAAATGAAAAGGAATGATTGGAGCTGAAACGCTGACACTAACTTTTAGAGAGAATACATAGACCTTTTCATTACCAGCAGGTAGCACCAGTAAATAAATCCTTAGGTAAGAACAGTGATTTGAACTTTTGTTCTGCATGTTTGTATTTAACTTCACTGTGCAGACAATAATCTTTGAAGCAAAATATATGCCAAAGTTAATGAGTGTTTTTGAGTGTATTTATACCATCAGCTGTTTATACATTCTGGGAAGGGCATTCTCATCTATGAGTGCTACACTTCTGTAAACATATATTTGCTGAGAGGACAACATAATCTACCTGTGCTCCAAGGACATACAAGTTTTACATAATGTGTTGCTGGTAGGAAAATATCACATTGTCGCCTTGGGAACATACTGATAATGGCACCCTGATAATCTACCTAGAAAAGGCAGCCACACAGAGTGCTGTGAACACCCACCTTTCCTCTCAATAGAATCTGGAGCATGTGATGAAAGGGGAAGATACGAATTTTGCCTGGATCTCATCCTACAATGCTATCAAGGTACAGCCGTAATAAAGTGTTTAACATGAAAAATCAGAAAACACTTCAATAACTAGACTATTAGATGTTGCCATGTGTTTTTAGTCTCATTCCAGCTGGTTTATACTGTTAAGTGAGCTGCATCCTCCAGCCACTCTGCCTCAGGACTGCTTCTGCCCCACTGCTTGTGTCCAGCCCAGTGTCTGGGGACCAGAAATCTTTCACAGATTGGGGGATGCAGATGCTGCTTTCTCTTTTGCAGGTGCAACCAGTAGAAAAGCTGAAAAAGTATCCCAAAGACATACAAACATACATAGACAATAAGGAGTACCCTTGTTTTGTTCTTATACTCTTTTCTAGACACCCATTTTTGGCCACTGAGGGAGAAAGAACACTGTGCTAGATGGACTTCGTCTGGACCCAGTACATCTGTCCTTAAGTTCATTGTTATAAACTTAAGAGTTTTTATGGCTTACTGTTTTTAGTTATTATTTTTATCACCACAGTGCTTTTGATCAGAGTCGTCTTGCACTAAACAGCAAAGCTCAAAGTAAAGTATGACTTGTTCTGAAGGGATTTATTCTGTCTTAGCCAGTATCATGTTTTACATTTCATTTCGTGTTTTGTGCTTTATTTAATTCACTTTATTCAAATAATAGTTAGCCTGGCAGTGGTTTAATTATCAAAGACTTCTGTTTTTACTGTATTTATCAAAGACAAGACACCCAAAATACTGCATTTTAATCTTCTGTTTGAATTATGGCTCTAGAGAAATAAAATGTGTAAACAGGCCATTTTCTGTTAAAATAAAAGTGAGTGTATAAGCTCCTTTATCCCCTTTTAATATTTAAATGGATAAATACATTTAAAAAATGTTGCAGAATTAGTGTATTGTATTTTAAGTCCACTTTAAAAAATGGGCAACCTATTCCATTGCCACACCTTCTTCACAATAAAAAATTATTGCTAACATCTAATCTAAATCTACCCTCGTTTAGTTAAAGCCATTGCCCCTTGCCCTATCACTACACCCCTGGACAAAGAGTCACTCCCCAGCTTTCTTGTAGTCCCCCTTAAGGTACTGGAAGGCTGCTATAAGGTTTCCCCAAAGCCTTCTCTTCTCCAGGCTGAATAAACCCAACCCTCTCAGCCTCTCTTCATATGAGAAGTGCTCCAGCCATATGAGAAGTGCTCACAGCCCTATGTATTCAACATTTTTTTTCTTTTTTCTTCAGATTGAAGTTTCTTAGTGTAGTCATGATCTTGAAAAGAATGGTCAACTTTGATATAGTTATCAGATATCAGTATCTCTATGCAATAGCTTCCTGATGGTACTATCAGAGTAATAATTGTATGTAGTTGTATAATAGATGTATAGGTGTTGTATAATCTGTACTACCTGCTTTAGACAACAAATACATATGTCAGCAGTTCTTTGTAGGGTTCTTAAGAATGGTAACAGCAATGCAGGATTGGCTACCTTTTACATTCCTCTTGGAAATAAAGTCCAACTCCTTTCACTTCAATACTGAAGTGTGAAAAACATTAACTTTTGTGGCAGCTTTTCATCACCCTCTTTATTTGTCAATTCTAAATAGCACTTTGATCTGCCAGCAGTTGCACTGAAAGTAGTACTGAGTAAGCTAAATAAAGGTGGTAGAATATGAATACAAGGAACGGTTCTACTTTCTTTCCAATCTGAGAGTTGACATTGAGTTAGAAGAAGGAAACTTAATTCCTTTAATACTATCCTACTAGTCTGTACTAGTCTGTACTACCTAGCCAAATAAATATTTTGCTATCTTTGCAAGAGGGCTTATTCAGAAATTAAAATTGTTTTCATAGAAGGACTGATTCAGCACCACTGATTCCAGCACCAACATATCCAACCTCTGTGCCTTGTCCATCAAGAAACTCATGGCAAGGCTACTCAAACTTGATGGATTTCCTGCAATAATATTCAACCAACCTTTCAATTAATTTCAGACAAAATTTTTATTTGTATATTTATATCTCAGTCTGATACACTATTCTCAGTAATCTTAACTGTCTGTGCCTTTTTCTTCAGTTTATTTTATTCCTGTGCCTTTTTCTTCAGTTTATTTTATTCAGAACGTTTAAATGAAATGCGTAATTTAAGGACTTAGTCACCCTAGACTCCTTCAGCAGAAGAAGGCAGTCCCTCTTTCTTCTCTTTAGAAGGTTCTCTACCCCTTCCAGTATTTTATTCCAGAAGTCACAAATAATGACTAATAATGAACAGGAGTTATCTTGCCTGTGTTTTTCTCTTCTTTGCAAGTACATGAACAGCCAATGCACTAAAATTTTCATACAGTTGGAAATTCTAAAATTTTCATCCTGAGTTGGAAAAGATACAAAAGATTATCAAGTCCAACTCCTGACTCCACACAGGACCACTCAAAAATCAGACCCTATGTCTGAGAGCATTGTCCCAACTCTTCTTGAACTCCAGTGAGCTCAGTGCCATGACCACTGCCCCAGGGAGACTGTCCCAGTGCACGATCACCCTCTTGGTGAAGAACCTTTTCCTAACACCCAGCCTGACCCTCCCCTGTCCCAGCTCCATGCCGTTCCCTCAGGTCCTGTCACTGTACCCAGTGAGAATAGGTACTCAGCACCTGCCCCTCTGCTCCCCTTGAAGAAGCTGCAGGGCCATGAGGCCTCCCCTCAGTTTCCCTTTTCTGGGCTGAACAATCCAAATGACTTAAGCTGCTCCTCATACATCTTCTCTAGTCCCTTCACCATCTTTGTTGCCCTCCTTTGAACACTCTTTAATAGTTTTATGTACCTTTTATACTGTGGTGCCCAGAACTGCACACAGTACTCAAGGTTAGGCTGCACCAGCACAGGGTGGAGTGGGCTTTACACGAAGTCTTTGAGATATTTTTGTAAAGACCGCTTCTGGAGTATACGATAAACTGCACTGATCTAGGATTTTTACATATTATTTTCCAGAACTTTTATAGTCATGGTGGATAGACTTCATCTACCTACAAAATATGCTCACCTATGTCTGAGACAGTCACTTCAGTCTCCTTTTATAGTTAATTGAGAGAAACAGTAATTTTTAGAATGTGACGATTCATGAAACTTTTTTTTTTTTTTTTTTCTTGGTGCATTATTAGCTAGATTGATGTTATTTATTTTAGTTTTGCTGCTTTGTTCTGAATCAGTAGAGACTAGCCATAGATGGAGATATGTGAGTCAAAATGGGCTGTTGCCCTGAGATGTTGGAAGAATTCTTTGTGTAAAAAATAAGCAACATATGTTGCTCACTTATTTAGAATTACAGATTTATCCAGATTTAAGGTTGGGAAACAGTTCCCTTCAGGTCAGAATTGGTTGCTTCTCACATATTTTCTTCTTATGCAGAATGGAGAAAAGCTAGTCTATAGATATCATCTGATGTATCTTTCAGAGGAATCAGTTTATGAACCTTGGAAGCAGAGACTGGGGCATTGATCTCCAATCTCTATGTATGATATACAATTCCACTTTTATGCTGATTTAGACATATAAATAATTAAAATATTTATAAAATAATAATCTCGGTATAAGATCTCTCATGATATAACAATATATGGATATTCATTTTGATAAAACGATGAAAGACAATTCTTAAAGAGCTATTACAAGTGAAATTATAAATATTTTATAAACTTGTAATGAGATACAGAAAAAATCCTGGAATTTAATTTGTATTGATGTAAGCATACTGTAATTACAGTTACAAAATATGAAACATGTTTAGACACATAGCAACTTCTCTCTCCATCTCAGAATTTAGCACAGTCATTTACGTTTCATTAAGATGACCATCTCTTTCCAAGAACAGCTCATAGAAAGAAAACTTTTGTGATGGGATTTCTCATTTTCTTTGGAAGGGAGAGTAACCTATGGTAAAATATACAACAGGTCCTTAGTACAAAAATGAAGACTGTTATCATTATCAGGCATTTTTTTATACTTATTTATTTACTTAAATCACATTAAAAAATTAAATCCTTCTAAGTTTATATTTTGTACACATTCTCATATTTTTCAGTGCAATAATATGCAAAATATGTATGAGCTATTTATAATAATATATTCAGCCCCTATTTATAATAAAATAGCAATTTTTATATATATATATAAAAAACCCTCAATCTTGCCACAAAAAAACAAACATTGCCTCTCTTTGAGTATACACTCTCTTTGAGACAATAAAAGTAAAGCATGATAAAATTAGATCAGAGATTTGATTAGATGCAGTTGCTTACATATGAAACATTTGCAGCTCCGCTGAGTTGTTGTTTGTTCTTATACTGATGTCTTTAGAAAAGAGCTGTAACAACACTCAAAATTGGAATAAAATGCAGCCCTATCTGTCCATTGTTTCACATGGGAACTTGTTAGGAGTCCTACATTTTGAGGTAAAAGTACAGGAGCATTTTGTTTTTAAGATCATGTTTTAAGATCATTCCTTTATGACTAAGGAATGTGGTTATTGGTCAACGAGTAGAAGAATCACCTCCATAGCTCCCATTAGTGTTAATAGGAATAGCTAGTGGAAAAACCCCTTTTCAATAGTGTCTCAAAAGACTTATTAATGCTCCCATCATCATTAGCTTAATTTTTGCCATTACCACTTTTCATTGCTACTGACTCAACTGAAGTCTCAGCACAGCCTGATTATTTAGTACCTTTTCTTTCACCTTACTTGGATCATATTCAGAGGATGATTTATCCACAAGGCCTTAGGAGAGCGCCTAAAGTGCATGTTGATAAAAAGATCTGTGAAAACAAAGCTACTGAAATTTCCATTTAAAATCAGCAATCTGCACATGCTCATTGCCTATGTTTTAAGACAGACCAGGGGTGTAATATGTTGGGTTTATTGCTTTCGTGACAGTGTAGCTCTCCTGACTTCAGTGGAATGAACCCCTTTGTATACCAGTGTAAATAAGAGCAGAAGCACATTAATAGCTCTCTACATTTCTGTTTCTAACTTTTGCTTGGCCACATTGCAAGAGCCATAAAACAGCATTTTCCTGCTTCTCTCAAAGGTAACTACTAATTTAAAGTCACTATCTACCAGTGCAAGAAAACTGAAAATGAGAGTAGAAAAGAAGCATGATACATGATTATTTTTTAATTTGTAAACATCATGACTACTTTTCACTTTTCAATGGCAGGTTCAATAAATGATGATTGAATTATCTAGTATTAGCTGAAGTGGATGTAAACAAAATAAGCAATGAGTATCACAGTAAGAATTAATGAAAATATTTTATTTCCCAGAGATCAAGTAAATTAGCAGAGAAGATCAAATGAAATTTAATTTTCATTAAATGAAAATCATTGTACTAGTGGCTGCTCCTCAAAACTGAAGTCAGTAGTCAATAAAGTACGCACTACCAAAAATTCTTTTCTGTTGTTTATTCCCATTAAATTCAAAGCACCTGCCCCTAGCACTGCATACCTCTGCAGACAATAAGATACACAACTACCAAATTATAGAATCACCAAATATGGATCTCCACTGAACTACTCATACAAATACACACCTATAATTTTTATGAATAGAAAACTCTTGACCTGCTATTCCTTACTTCGTGCTCAGGAGTCCACTATTTTCCAAGTCCCATGAGGAAACAATGAACATCGTAAACTGCTCTGAAATGTAACATGTGCAATCTCTTCAGGAGTGCCCAAACCCAAAATGCAAGAATGAAACTATTTTGAAGATTGTAATTATACCACTGTAGCAAACTCATTTTATATTCCCACAGAACAAGCTCTAAACATCCATTTAGATCTTGGTAGTGGTATCCAGCCAAGTCTTGGCTCTCTGTGTAAAGTTAGAATTTTGATTCTAATTCAGAATCAGCTTGTGGTTAATGCCAACTTTAAAAGGTATTCAGTTATATGAAGGGAAGTGCCAGGCTGCAAAAGCTTGTGTTTTTTTTGAGATTCAAAAGGTTTAATTAAGGGAATATAAATTAAATCTTTACATCCCTTTCCATCTGATACTGTCTCCTCTTCCTTGCTTAGTATTATCTTCGTAAGTTTGAGAATATTTTGATTTACTTATTTATTTGTTCTTGACATCTAACACATCTGGTTAGTTTAGGATTATGCACAAAAGTTAGATAAGCTTCACTGTTCATTGCCCAGATAAGTTCCTACAAAGTAGAATACAGATACTGACAAGCATCCAGGTACAGATATTAACTTTGCAGGTCAAACAGACTGTCATTCATTGTTTATGGAGGTTTTGCCTTCATGAGATATTCACTTATACAAACCTGTATGCATCTCTGCAGTGCTTAAGAAACATGAGATTTGGCTGTGGCTGTAGCAAGAGTGAGACCAATGCAAAACGAAGCAACTAGAAGTAGAATTTTTTTTTTTTTTTTTTTTGGCAAGAGACATGAGCAGAGAAAGGGTGAATCTGGAGAGAACGAGTATGGGAAATCAGAGAAAAAGGAGGAAAAAAAACACTAGACACATCTAAACAAATAGCTGTTAAGTTCACTAGACATTTTTCTGTCTGAATGTGCTCTCTGCTTTGTGTGTTTTTGTGAATTTATGTGTGAGAAGTTTGCAAACTTCAAGCCAGGCAATCTGGCAAGTATGTCTGGGAGATAGTGGGGAGACCACAGGTCTATGGGCCAGATCTATGAGCATTTGAGAAACAGTAGTAAACTTCAAAGTAGACTAGTCAGTAAGTACAACCTGAGATCTGTGGTCTGGCAAACAGGGAGCCTAGACTAGATACAAGAGGACTCCATGTGAATGTGTGTGTGTGTGCGGGGGTGGTGGTGGTGGTGAGCAGGGTGAAATTTGCTAGCAATATTTGAATGTGATTAGCTGACACATAGGAACAGGATAGGGCCATTTGATTGGCTTCCATTTGATCCTGATCCTTGAATGGTCTAGCTTATACTTATGAGTGCTCTTTGTGTCTCAGCTCTAAAGGCATTATTACCATGTTGGGATTGATCTGTTTGTTGGTTGGCTGTTTTTGTATAGGTTGTGTGTAAAATGGGAAGACACACGGTCTCACTTACCAGCTGAACCTGGAGAATAGGAACTGCTGCAACAGAGTCCCTCTGTGTTCTGAAGTCCACTGAATTTATTTTAGGGCCCTGAGAGGAGAAATCCCATCGGTTTCAACATGTACTAGGTTTGGCTACTGTTTGTCATCCTACGCAATTTAATTATGAAGAAAATTCAGTTGGGAAAGGGTTAGCGTGGAGAGTGTCAATGAAAATGTTATTCATTCTCCTGCCACTGCTCAAAAATAAAATAAAATAAAATAAAATAAAATAAAATAAAATAAAATAAAATAAAATAAAATAAAATAAAATAAAATAAAAATAAAAGAACTCCCCAGGTCATATGTAGCACACGTCATTTATGAGGAAGGTGATGAAAACTTTAGAACCAGCCTTAAAGCATCTTGGTGTGACAGGAAAATTAATTTCTTATTTTTTTGGTAGGGGACTGGAACAGAGAATTTGTAAGTTCATACAGGAAAGATGTGGAAAAAGAACTGACCTAGCCTTTTAAGAAATTCATACAGAAGAACTGATTGAAAACAACTGATTTCCTGAACTGCAGCCTCTTAGGTACAAGGCTATCTGTTTTCTCTTTGACTTTCTTTGTCACCATTGACAAAGAGAAGTAGAATGCCATTATGGTAAATACACTGTTGCAACATCTCTTTTCTCTTTAAATGTTCTGAGTCAAACATACCACTGTGTACACCATCAAAAACTGATTTACACAGCTGATTTTCTGGCACCTAAGGAGAAAAACAGTAGGAAGAATTCTCTAATTAGCATTCAAAAGTTGATCAAAATAGCAAATACGTTACTGGAACAGCTGATTTAAATAACTTGTAATTGAAGACATCAATTTCCAGAGCTTGCAGGGTAATAATAAAAGCAAAAAATAATAATAAATAAATAAATAAAAAACAAACAAAACAGCAACAACCAAAAAACAACCTTACCCAGACAACTGTATTCAGTAATATTCTTTTTCTTCTTTCAAGTTGTCAGTTAACATTATCTTCCTTGCAAAGTCACTTTTCATAAGAGATTGTTTGCAGCAGTCATCTGCATTTGATGAAATAAGAGTTTACTTTTGGCTCCTACACTGGATCTACAAGGTTGCCTTCCTTCCTACACTCTCTTCGCTTCCTTCTGTTCAATACTGCTACTGTTTGTTGAGTATTTAACAGTCCTTAATAACAGGTCCCGGGGCCATGCTTTTCCAAGAAAGACTCATTGTATGAAGAACCAGAAAGCCTTGGAATGTATAAAATGGTCCAATTGAGTCTCCTTTTCATTTTATTTTAATTCCTTCAACAGCCTCTGAGTCTGGAGAAATGGTCTCCTCACTTTCCTGAGCAAACAGGTCACATGAAGACTTACCTGGGCAAGTTAGGGATATTTCAAATTCTAGCTTTTTCAAATGTTAAAGTGGATTTTCTACACACATATTGTAACAGGAAAATTGATTTTTTCTTTATTCTATGTGTGGACAGAACAAGAACTGACCTGAACCATTATCTCAGAGTTGAAGATAGAGTAGGGTAAACACCACAAAAGCATTATCATGAATATTTGTTCAAATTTGTTTTACTGTGTACACATATTTTTAATTATGTCTTTCAAATGAAGAGTCAGGGCACAATGCTTTTCTAGCAAGAATCCACAAAAAAAGGTAATCTGAGACTTATTCACAAAGAACTCAGGGACAATAATCTCACTTTCACATCAGTAAGCAGAAAATAGGAAATATGGGAGATTGCTTGTGACAACATAGGTCAGGGTCCAGTTTCCCTTCGTAATGCACTTGGTATAGAGGAAATTAAACGAGCCAGACAAGGATCTAACATGTACACACACAGGACCTGCTGTGTGTATACATGAGCCGCAAATAACCTGATGGAGTTCCTCTTGGAGTAATTTGCATGGTTTTACACTAAGGTCTTCAATTTCTACTCTGCAGCTGGCTGCTAAATACTATGGTGGTAAATTTATTTTAGAGATGATAATTTGAACAATATTTACAGGACCCCATAACACTATTTTAAATACATTTAAAATGTTGCTTTTCTGCTAACACCCCCCAGAGACAAACTCCAGTTCTTTTCTCTAACTAACCTTTAAAGAAGTTATACTGAGAAAATATACACTGTGTATTTGTAATACAAACAACAACGCAATACAAAAGGAGACTTCATTAATCATATAATGTATTTTCTATGAATTATTAATTTAGATACCATTTAAATTAAGAATTTATAGGTAAGAAAAATTAGAGCAGTCTCTCTTCACTTATTTATTTATTTATTTATTTATTTTATTATTATTTATTTCAACATGTATCTTTACTGCCTTAGAAAAATGCAGGAATTCTTTCAAAAAAACAGACCACAGGGAGTTGCCATAATTCAGAAATTTCAGAGAAAAGCTTCTGAGTTGTTTTTTTTTTTTGAGTTTGTAGGCCAAGTAATTTCACAAATATGTGCTTCAAATCCTCATTCAGATGTTTCAATGATTCAATAATGGTAAGAGAAGTTTTTGTTTGTTTGTTTGTTTTTTCTTTTTTTCTGATAACTATCTACAATGAAAACATCTCTCTTAAACATTGACCATATCATACATATTCTGCTGCATATATCTTACCATTTCCACTAAAGTCCATAAAAAGGAAAGCTGTGGAACTGGAGATGCATCCAGGCATTGTCTGGAAAAGTGACAATTGTTCAAGGAACTCTTCTGGCAGTCTGATCCAGTATATATCCCATGTTCCTGTGTTTTAGAACTAGCTCTCTAATACACTTGCAAACAACTAAGAAAGCTTGTGTGAAAAGGTTATCTTGTCTAGTGTCTTGATTGTGAAGTTGTAAAATTCACCCCAACAATTTCAGATATGTGAATATAACTTATCTCAGTATCACAGAGGTATGATACACTCAAATATACATTAGAAAGTGAAGAACATGGAGGATGGCACAACAGACAAGGCTCCTGTGACCTGAGATGTTAAGCAACAGGCATATTTTTTTTAATCCTAATCAGTTTGATCCCTGTGATGCCCTAAGCAGAAACAATGTTCTGTTGCTGCTAAACTCTATACATTTAAAGAAGTCAATACATGTTCTACCTGAAAGATCTTATAAATTAGCCAGGTAGAGTTGAATAAAAGGGAGGGGAAAGATATTACTTTATCCGTTTTCATAAAATCATAGAACAGGCAAGGTTGAAAGGGTCCTTGAAAAATCATCTGGTTGAACCTTTGCGAACCAGAAGCTGAAAACAAGTTCAAATTTAGGTTTGGTTCAAACAGAGATCAAAAGCTTCACCACAAAATCCTACATTCTACTCCAGGAACCTAATAAAAATATCACATTTTTCTTGAAAAAGAAGAGGATAATCCTTCTACATTCATTGAATAAATTCATTGCTGTAAAATGAATTACAGCTATAACAGAGTAATAAAGCTACAAATCTTTTAGCTGGACATGTACAATGCCCCTTTTCTGATGCAAATCATAGAAATCCTGATGTTTTGCCCATTATGTTAGAATTTATTGAAATCTGTCTTCCTGATCAAGAATACCAACAGTCTTCAAGAGCTTTTCACAAATATCAGTCAGATTAGGCTACAGTTTTTGTAATATAAAAACAGTGTTTCCCACTAACCTGCATGCATCCTCAGAGAAAAGACCAGCATATTAACACACCTAGCAACCTATCATGTTTTTCAGGTACAGTAAATTCTTTGTTATCCTTAGAATAGGAAAGCTCATAGCACTGCTCAAGACGATCCCAAGGATAAGTTCACAAAGGGCAAAGTATATTTTATCTGTCTTGATTTAAACCAGGTATTATCTTAGGTCTTGCTACTGTAATGTAGTATGGCATGTAAATAAATATAACCATTATTAGATGTAGGTTTTCAACATCACTTAGAACTATAGTGAAGGACTGTTTCTTATTTGCTTTCACTGTTCATTTTAAGGTCAGTGACTGTGACAATGTTTAAATTCCACTGCATTGTTTTCTCTAGATGTTTGTAATTAAACCTCTGAAAGAAGCAGTGCCTTTTTATCACTAGAGGTATGGAAATGGATTCAGAAGCAGAAAAATATGCAGTAGAATATCATTACATCTTCATACAAATTAACATAAAAAAGGTCTTGATTCATATCTATGCAGGCTTTTGTCAATCAACAATATTCATGTATATGTGAGGAGAGCATAGGGCACAGTATTTCAGGGACCAATGAAAGCATTACTGCTTATTTAAGGAACATTGTTTCTGAAAAGCTCTCTTTTTTTTTTTTTTTTCCTTGTTTTTTTTTTTTTTTTTTTTTTATGAATAAATGTTTTTATAAGAGTTTACATTATTATTTTGAAGTAAATATTAAATAAGGGAACATGACGGCAGTATTAATTTCTAAATGAAATTGAGTGTTAGAAAACCCTTCTCATGGAACAGCTTTAAAAAAGAACAGATGTTAATTTATTTTAATTATGCCTGGGATTTTTTCTTTTTCAATACTACCATCTACACACAGGTGTTAGTTCCATTTGCTGTTTCCCCACAATCCATCTCTCAGCCTGTTTTGGTGTTCTCTAATAACAATGGAATACCCTTATTTAATCAAAGTCCAAAACCAATTTATGCTATTTTTTATACCTGTTCTTCAAGGAATGCTTCAAAGAAATATGACAGCTAATAAAACCAAAAATTGGGGGGGGGAAGGGGGAGTCAGGAGATTATGAATGTTTTTATTTACTGAAAGAAATAGAATATAAGTCAAAAAATGCATACACATGCTGTTGCACACCAGCATTCTGTAGATGAATGTCAGAAATGAGGAATTTAAGAACATCTCTCCTTTACCTTGTGTTTATACTGTCATCTTAGATTGCAGGCTGAGTCAGGGGCTACACAGGGACAAACAACACTTCAACACTTATTTTAGGAGTGTGGAAAGTAGTATCAATGATGAGACTGAGGAAATGTATATGGGTATGTAGATATATGACTATATATATTTGCAAATATATTTGCAAATGAAGAGAAACATACTGTATGGAAAGATTACAAGACCACTAGGTGTCATTCTTGTTCCATGTTTCCTATAGGCCATATTTCAAATAGCTAGTCAATACGGAGTTTCTGCAAAATTTAAGTTTTTATACCTTTAACATTTTATGTCCGGTAGTTTTATTATGTGCACTACTGTCCATGAGGGGATCATAATGCTAAACATATTTTCTCTCAGCCCACAGGTTATTGTTGTTTGGAGCTCTGTGGTCAAAAGCCAACACCTTACTTGGCATTGCTGCTTTTGTGTGTTCCTTAAAACAGAAAATGTGATAATAAACAGTAGTCATGACTTGCCTGAGACTTGATTTGTGCCTGAAATGTTAAGCACCTGTGGGTTTAAAACTTTATTACAAAAGAAAAAAAAAAAGTAGTAATTAACAAGATTTATTTCAAAATAATGTTTGGGTTTGATTAAAAAACCTATCAGTATTTCAGTATTTCAAGATGATTAAAAGAATTATAAGCTATTTGCTAAGCAAACAGTTACATGATTTTTGGAGATTTTGACGTCATGCCATTATGTTTAAACCTTTATAAAGGTTTTTAAACCTTTTAAAGTTTTTTAAACCGGGATAAAGTGTTTTTTGTTGTTGTTGTTTGTTTGTTTGTTTGTTTTTTTATGTGTATATACTTTATACTTTATAAAGCTTTATAAAGGTAAAAATACTTGCTACTTCATTTGGGGGTTCTATGCTTATCTAAAACAACTTTTTGATATTTGAAGGTTTTACCACTGCTTGCATTTCTGTTGCCTTTTCTTGACACTTTGTTTGGTTTCTTTCTAAGGTTCAGTAATATCCCCTCTTTAAGCCAGGACTTTGCCAGGACAGCAAACTGGATTACCAATTACAAAAGTGTGATTAGAGAAACACAAAAATGACATTCCAAGAATGACAAACATGTCCTGGATTATACTGATAAAAGCTTCATACTGTTTAGGGTGGCTTCTCTTTCTGTATATGAAAGCATATCTGACAAAAAGATTTGAGAGGCATTTTAGGCTTTTAGAAATTTCACTGTTTCTTCTAAATGTATTTCTGACACATCAATGTTCTTTTTTGTTTGTTTGTTTGTTTGTTTGTTTGTTTTCCTAAGCAAAATCACATTGATATTTTGCCTGGCTGAAACAATCCACTTATGCATATTCTGTTTGCAGACTATCATGGCATCCTTTGAGGTCTAAAATGATCTACTTGACATTCTTAAATAATAGCATAAACGTAGGTTTGATAACATCCATCAGAGTGAAGAACACACACTTTAGTTCAGTAGTTCATATGATTATTTTTCTGAGTTTGTATGTGTGAATGATACCAATGGCCACCAAGATGATCAAGGGACTGGAGCACCTCCCCTCTGAGAAGAAGCTGAGAGAGTTGTATCTGTTCAGCCTCGAGAAGGCTGAAAGATGAGATCCCAAGGGAGGCATCTCATCAGTGTCTACAAATATCTGAAGGGGTTATGTAAGGAAGATGGAGTCCAGCTCTTTTCAGTGGTGTGTAGTGACAGGACAAGAGGCAATGAGCACAAAGTGGAGCACAGGAGGTTCCATCTGAACATGAAGAAGCACTTCTTTACTGTGTGGGTGATGAAGCACTGACACAGATTGCCCAGAGATGCTGTAGAGTCTCTTTCCCTGGAGATATTCAAAAGCCACATGAACACAGCCCTGAGTAATGCACTCTAGGAGATCCTGTTTGAGTGGGGAGATTGGACTAGATGATTACTGGAGGTCCCTTCCAACCTCAACCATTCTGTGAATTCTGCCATACATGTATGCAAACTTGGCTTATATCTCATCTCTGATGGTATCCTATTTGTACCTCACATTATATTGTCACATTATATTGTCATTGGCCTTTAGGACACCTATATCAAGCAAATGCTTTCTGCATTCTTCCTAGTATGTGTGGGTTACTACTGATGCAAATGTGTACAAATTTATAGCTGCAACTCTATGTCTGTCATATATTCTAAAACACGATACACCAACCTTTCTGTTCACCACCAAAAACTACAGCAGATTTAATTCACTCATTGACAACACAGTGTGCTTTCAGGAAAGCAATGCATGACAATATGAGTAGCACATTTTTGTCTCTATTTCTCATACTGCTTAAGTGAAGTACTTCTTGTGAGACACCCCATGAAGTAATCTGCTTACTTTTTGTACCTATGAAGCATACCTCCATGTTCTTATAACGTGAGAAAGCAACCTTTCACCACCAACAATACAGATCTCTAAGTATGTGTTAAAACCTGTGGAAGCCCAAGTACAATTTACTTATTAATTTATAAAATTTGATTACAGGAAGGCTGTTTTTATAGAATTAGTCAAAGTAAAAGAAAGCAGGTATCATCTCATATATGATCTGGTAGAGAAAGTTGCCTCAACTACCAAACTGAATCATTCTGTGATTCTTATAAAAATTCTACAGTAAGATTTTTGGTTTGTGAAGTTACGTTTAAAGGTATGCTGTCAGCTCATATTTGCTCTTTTAAAGACACAACCATTCAGAAATATTTTCCCATGGGTATGTATCTATATAAATCACGTTCATCTCTGTGACACTTGAACTTTTCTCAGTGTTAAATAATTAAAGCAAATTTTGTGCTACATTTGGTCTGACTAAGCAAGCATACATACTGTGTACAGATGTTTGGCTGAAATGTTTACTTCATTCTGTCCAAACCAGTTACCGAGATAGTGCAAGGTTATTAACTTTCTATTCACTGTAAAATGTTTAATTTTGACTTCAAATTAAGTTAGAATTAAATTTGAATACGATATAGACCTACTGTCCATCTTCAATAGGTGAGAGAGCTCACCTATTTGCTGAGGCGATCGGCTCCGGGGCAGACGTGTTCTGCAGCGGAGCAGGGGACCGAGGCGGGCAGGGCTTTTTGTCCGGCATTGAGGCCACTCGGGGGAGCCGCCAGGACCCGGCTGTCCTCGCGAGGGAGGCTGACGAGGCGCGGGCGGAGCCAGCAGCGCCCCCTCCCAGGCTGTTTAAAAGTTGCCCCTAGGGAGTGCGAGCGACCAGGAGCGCGGCGAACAGGACGGGCAAACAGGGCATGGCACGTCGAAGGGCGTGGCGTGGCAGTTTGCGCGGGCAGGGTGAGCGGGGGGCCCATCGTCGCTCTGTTGCAGCTGCCTCTCCCTTCGGTGCTTGTAACCTGCTTGCGTAGAACCTGACCATGGTATCAACCAGGCAGAAAACCGTGGCCTCCGCATCTTGTGTGGCATCTCCAGCCACGGTCGCCAGTGTGGCTACTCAGACGGAGGGCTCGGGGAAACACGCAGCCGTCCAGGTCCTGGGCTGCAGAGTGTGCCCCAGCCTTCTGTCGGTCTCCGACAGCAGTGGCGGGTATGCCTGTGGGAGGTGTGCCCAGGTTGAAGAACTGCTCAGCCATGTAGCGGAGCTCCGGGAGGAGGTGAACAGGCTCAGGAGCATCAGGGAATCAGAGAGGGAAATTGACTGGTGGAGGTGCGCTCTACCCTCTCTGACGCAGGCTCACGAGCCTGCCACAGCACAGGCGTCTCCTGTTACGCAGAAGACGGAGGTTCCCTCCTCCTGCCAGGCAACGGGAGGAGACCTAGATCAAGGGGGGGAATGGAGGCAGGTGCCTATTCGGGGTGGTAGGTGAGCCCTCTCTCTGCCCACCTCACCTTCTCATCTACCCTTAAATAATCGATATGAAGGACTAGAACAAGACAATCTAAATGACAAAGTAGATAAAAACCCATCCCAGTTGGAGGGGGCGCCTAAGACAAGGCGACCTACACGTCGCATTGCCACATCATCCTTCAAAAAAGAAAGAAGGGCTATTGTTATGGGGGGCTCCCTCCTGAAAGGGACGGAGGGACCGATATGCCGACCGGACCCAACCCGCAGAGAAGTCTGTTGCCTCCCTGGGGCTCAGGTGAGAGACTTTGCCAAGAAAGTCAAGCGCCTGGTACGGCCCACTGACTACTACCCGCTACTGGTCTTTCAGGCTGGTAGCGATGAAGTAGCAACGAGAAGTCCGAAGGCGATCAAAAGAGACTTTAGGGATTTGGGGCAACTACTTAGAGGATCAGGGGCGCAGGTTGTGTTTGCCTCTGTCCTTCCGATAGGGGGGATCGAAGCTGAAAGGCGTGCTGTTCACATAAACTCATGGCTTCGAGACTAGTGTGACCGGCAGAATTTTGGTTTCTTTGATCACGGGAAGGTCTATGCTACACCGGGCCTGATGGCACCGGATGGGATGCGCCTCTCTCGGGGAGGGGTAAGGATCTTTGGTCAGGAGTTGGCAGGGCTGATAGATAGGGCTTTAAACTAGAGTTGAAGGGGGAAGGGGCTAAAACCAGGCACGCCAGTGAAGACCTAAGGGATGGTACGCTAGAATCAGAGGGGCTGTGTGCCAGTGAGGTCCTTCAGTCAGATCCACAAGGTGCTGAGTGTAAGGAGACGCACCTGAAGTGCTTTTACACAAACGCACGCAGTATGAGGAATAAAATGGATGAGCTAGAAGTCCTGGCCCAGTCCCGCAACTACGACATCATCGGCATAAGCGAAACCTCGTGGGATGAGTCCTGTGACTGGGGTGTTGCGATAGATGGTTACAGGCTCTTCAGGAGGGACAGGCAGGGTAGGCGAGGTGGTGGGGTGGCGATGTATGTGAAGCAGGGGCTGGACTGTGTGGAACTTCAGGTCGGCGATGGCAAAGTTGAGAGCCTCTGGGTAAGGATCAAGGGACGAACGAATAAAGGGGATGTCGTTGTGGGAGTCTATTACAGACCGCCTGGCCAGGACAATAGCGCCGATAAATTATTCTTTACAGAACTAAGAGAGGCCTCGAGATTAACTCCCCTTGTCCTTATGGGGGACTTCAACTTGCCAGACGTTAACTGGGAGTGCCACACGGCTGACACGAGCAAGTCCAAGAGGTTCATGAAGCACCTAGATGATAACTTCTTGGTGCAGGTGCTAACGGAGCCAACTAGGAAAGGTGCCCTCCTAGACCTGTTGCTAGAAAAGAGAGGGTCTGGTGGGAGATGTGGTGATTGGTGGCCGCCTCGGTCATAGCGACCATGAAGTGGTTGAGTTCAAAATTTATGGTGACAGAAGGAAAAGTGCCACCAAAACCTCATCCCTAGATATGGGGAAAGCGGACTTCAGGCTGCTCAGGGAACTAGTCAGTAAGGTCCCCTGGGAAACTGCTCTTGAAGGCCTCGATGTCCACCAGTGCTGGTCATTCTTTAAGCGATGCCTCCTAGAAGCACAAGATCAGGCAATTCCTAAATATCGCAAGTCAGGCAGGCGGGGCAGGAGGCCGGCGTGGCTGACCAGGAACGTTCTAATGGAGATTAGGCGGAAACAGAGAGTGTTTCGCTACTGGAAGGAGGGCCAGGTGTCAAGGAAAGAATACAGGGATGCTGTTCGTGTTTGTAGGGAGAAAGTTCGTGTGGCCAAAGCACACCTAGAGTTGAAGCTGGCTGTGTCTGTGAGAGAAAATAAAAAGTTTTTTTTTAGATATGTGAATGGAATAAGGAGAACTAAAGAATACATAGGGCCGCTCCTTGATAGGGAAGGTCTCCTCACAGACAATGACATAGGCAAAGCAGAGACGCTTAACGCCTTCTTTGCCTCTGTCTTCAATGCCGATGATGTGCTTCGGGACCCAGGGTGCCCTGAGCTGGAGGACCGGGACGGTGGGGATGACAAACTCCCAACCGACCCTGAACGTGTGCGGGATTTGCTACTCCACCTGGATCCCTACAAGTCCATGGGTCCGGATGGGATTCATCCCCGGGTGCTGAAAGAGCTGGCGGACGTCATCGCGGAACCTCTCTCAATTATTTTTCAACGATCCTGGGAATTTGGAGAGGTCCCGGTAGACTGAAAGCTGGCAAATGTTGTGCCGATTTTCAAGAAGGGTCAGAAAGAAGACCCTAGCAATTACAGGCCTGTCAGTCTCACGTCAGTGCCTGGTAAAATCATGGAGAAGTTGGTTCTCAAACTTATTGAGGCGCACCTGGGGGACAAAGCAGTCATTGGTCCCAGCCAGCATGGGTTTGTGAAGGGTAGGTCCTGCCTAACTAACCTGATTTCCTTTTATGATAAGATCACCTGTATGGTGGACCAAGGGAAACCAGCTGATGTGATTTTTTTGGACTTCAGCAAGGCTTTTGACACGGTTTCCCATAGGATCCTACTGGACAAAATGTCCACCATACAGCTAAATAAAAACATCATACGATGGGTGAGCAATTGGCTAACGGGCAGGGCCCAAAGGGTTATGGTAAATGGGGCTGTGTCAGGCTGGCGGGCGGTCACCAGTGGGGTCCCTCAAGGCTCCATTTTAGGGCCGGTACTTTTCAATATTTTTATAAACGATCTGGATGTAGGAATAGAGGGTATTTTGAGCAAGTTTGCTGATGACACCAAACTTGGAGGAGTTGTGGACTCGAATGAGGGTGTAAAGGCCTTGCAGAGGGATCTGGACAGGTTGGAGAGCTGGGCGATCACCAACCGCATGAAGTTCAATAAGAGCAAGTGCCGGGTCCTGCACCTGGGACGGGGAAACCCTGGCTGCACATACAGACTGGGCGATGAGACGCTGGAGAGCAGCCTAGAAGAGAGGGATCTGGGGGTCGTGGTAGACAGCAAGTTGAATATGAGCCAGCAGTGTGCCCTGGCAGCCAGGAGGGCCAATCGTGTCCTGGGGTGCATCAAGCACGGCATCGCTAGTAGGTCAAGGGAGGTGATTGTCCCGCTCTACTCTGCGCTGGTGTGGCCTCACCTCGAGTACTGTGTGCAGTTCTGGGCACCACAGTATAAAAAGGACATGAAACTATTGGAGAGTGTCCAGAGGAGGGCTACGAAGATGGTGAAAGACCTGGAGGGGAAGACGTACGAGGAACGGCTGAGGTCACTGGGCCTGTTCAGCCTGGAGAAGAGGAGGCTGAGGGGAGACCTCATCACAGTCTACAACTTCCTCGTAAGGGGGTGTCGAGAGGCAGGAGACCTTTTCTCCATTAACACCAGTGACAGGACCCGCAGGAACGGGGTTAAGCTGAGGCAGGGGAAATTTAGGCTTGACATCAGGAGGGGGTTCTTCACAGAGAGGGTGGTTGCACACTGGAACAGGCTCCCCAGGGAAGTGGTCACTGCACCGAGCCTGTCTGAATTTAAGAAGAGATTGGACTGTGAACTTAGGCACATGGTCTGAACTTTTGGGTAGACCTGTGCGGTGTCAAGAGTTGGACTTGATGATCCTTAAGGGTCCCTTCCAACTCAGGATATTCTATGATTCTATGATTCAATAGGTGAGAGAGACTTGAGTGTGTGCCTGCATGTATAAACTCTGTTACACTAGTAAAAATTAATTATTGCTGCTTTTTGTGAACCCTTTCTGGTGAACCAGAATGTCATGCATATTTTAGAAGAGATTTTTGGAGGCATATGTAGAAAAAGAAACAGAACATTTCAGAAGTGTTAATGTACCATAGGTAGAGAAAGAAGACAGTTGTCTGTCAGGAAGGGAGCAAAATTTATCTAATTTTGTCTTACAACATGAAAGTTAAAAGTATTGCTGGAAACCAGACCACTCTGAACTTATACTGACTACATTTCATGTTAGAAAATGAGGAAATACTCTATATACTCCAAACTCTATGTACTCTGAACACTACCCCTTGTCATCTGTAAGAGAATTGTACTGGGCTTGGCTGGGATGGAGTCAACATGTCCCAAAGCTCTGCATTTATAGCTAGAACAGCACTGATATCACACAAATGTTTGTCTATTGCTGAGCAGTGCTGGCAATCAAGGCTGTATCTCCAACCCACCCACCCTCAAAGGCCAGAAGGCTGGGGACAGGCAAGAGGTGGAGAAGGGACATTGCCAAGGCAGCTGACCTATACTGACCAAAGGAATATCCCATACTGTATAACATCGTGCTCAGCAATAAAAGCTGGAGAAGCAGAAGGAGAATGGGGGGCTCTTGTTATGAAAGTGCCTGTCTTTCTGAGCAACTGCAACATGAATTGAGGCCCTGTTTTCCAAGACATGGATGAACATCATTTACATATGTGAAGTAGAGAATAATGGTTTTATCCTTTTACTTCTGCACAGCCTTTGCTTGTTCTTCTTTTCCTTTAATTAAGCTGCTCCTTATTTCAATCCACACCCTTTTCCTTTTCTCATCATACTTATTCTCCACTCCTTTTGAGGAGTGATGTGGTGGTACTGAGCTGCCCATTGTTTGTTAAACACCACAAAAATATATAACATTGAGAGCAAAAAAAAGGGCCCATCTGTTAAATTTCAGATTTTTTTTTTCTCCCTTTAATAGCATTAAGTATTACTTTAACAACATTTTACAGTATCTCTAGAAAATAGACCGTCATATTTGAAGATGAAAAATTAAGAAAGCTTTGTTTCTGACATTTAAGATATGTAACAGATAAATGTATGTTATTCTAAATTTTCTCTCTCCATTTTATTTTATTTTATTTTATTTTTTCCTCTTGCATCTTTTGTTTGGATTCAAGCTCCATCTCTTCAAATTCCTCTGTTAACTCCCTGCCTTTGCTGTGTCTAGAATTTCATTGCAGTGGTCTGGCCTCCATTTCTCATTCAGAGTGAGAAAGGAGTCAACAAAGGCCCTCTACTAGCAATCCTTGACAGAGTTTTTCTACCTCTGCCCCTAGTTGCTCTTAGTGTGTGCCTTTGCATTAGGCTGTGGATAGTAGTTCAGCAACTTTCATATCAGTGCAATCATGTTCAATTCCCTGGATCTGCAGCAAAGTGGAAAGACTTGTGGGAAAATATAGACTGCTTATAGGATGTCTGTCTAAATGAAAATGTATTTTAAATTTCATATTACTTGCATGAAGCTGGAGAGGAAAAGAGGAAACATTATCCATTTGACTTCTGTTTTGAAAGCAAAAAAAAAAGTAGTTGCTCATTAAGATTGGATGAAAAAAAATGTAGTACAAAATAAAGGCAAAATACTGAGTACTAATGCTGAAGAGATCTGCATTAGTCCTATGGTATTTAATTAGCAAACATTATAGTGACACATGGAATAATCAATTAAAAACATTTAGTTGTTGAGCTACTTGCAGTGAATTTTCAAGTGGCAGCAGGATACAGTTTCAAAAAAGTCATTACCTTTGATCTCTGTTAAAATTAGAGTGACAAACTACCATATGTCTTTAGTCTAGTGACAGCTTTAATCCAGTCTCAGGACTGGAGTAGCTTTCATATGTGGAAAGGCTGAGAGATCTGGGACTGTACAGCTAAAAAAGAGAAGGCTCAGGAGTAGGGATCTCATTAATATATATAAATACCTGAAGGGAGGATGCAAAGAGGACAGAGCTGGTCTCTTTTCAGTGGTGTCCAGCAACACGAGAAGAGGCACAAACTGAAACACAGGAAGTTCTGTCCGAATATAACAAAATACTTTTTTACTGTGAGGGTGACTGCCATAGTAACCCACAACTTCTCTGGGTTACCCAGTTGTGGGGTCTCCTTCCTTGGAGATATTTAAAAGATGCCTGGTTGTGGTCCTGGCCAAGCAGCTGTAGGTGACCATGCTTGAGTTGACCTTCCAGCCTCCACTATTCTGTGATTTTGTAATTTACCTGCTAAGTTAGATTTCATTAGAAATTTCCCTTAGTGGTGGAACACAAAAGGTGTATTTAAGGTGAAAGATAAAAACAAACAAACAAATAAATAAACACACACACAAAAACAAACAAACAAACAACCCTCACTGATGTTTTTTTTGTTTGTTTGTTTTGTTTTTTCTCTCCACATTTTCTTCCCATCTACCATTTCCATAAGGACGCAAAAGTTAAATTAGGGATACTCATATTAACATACAATAGTGATCAATTCTAGTTTGAACTTCGATGAGTGAGGAGTTTGGGTAAGCCTCTGGGTTTCTTCTTATTTGAAGGTTTTATTGCTTTCAAAAAAATATGTGCATTGGGTGATTACACAGTGATTGGCCCAGTCCTGTCTCTATTCTGCCCCCATACTTTCTAAATAACATTTTCTGTGGGTAGTGAAAATTTGCTCTCAGAACTAGCAGATGCACTAACAGTGTTGAGGTCATGGAAACATTTTTTTTTTCTCCTTCCATAAAGAGTTTATTTGTTTGTTTGTTTGTTTGTGTGTGTGTTTGTAATCTTTGGGGCAGGCATATGGTAAAGGCATGACCAGAATTCTGGCCATGCTCTGTGTAGCTTATGGATCATGAAGGGCAGTCCTCTGTATTCTATGTACATTACATCATATACAAATAAGTACTTGCCAAACAAAAACGACCATACCCAGCCAATGGAATGGCCCAGCCATTCCATTAAACAAATGCATCTCCAGAAAGCACAGTTGCCTACAATTTAGAAGACATATTAAGTTTGTAGTTTATTATGCCTGTCATTAATGGATGGAGATTAAATGAGACAGAAATACTGTATTCTTTCACCCTACTGATGGAAGCTACTGGACTAGCTTATTCTTAGATATGTAAGTTACTTAAGATTACTTTTATCATAACTTGTACCAGTTAGTATGTGGTAATTAAAGATTCTGAGAAGGAATGAAATCCATCAAGAAAAGAGGTCCTCCAGTGTAACTGATGAGTTTGTTCTGTAGCAGCTCAATGCACTAGAACCTGAGTTTACTTCCCATCAATAATATTTGTTTGATTCAGGGAAAATTAAATGAAAAAATAGGTTCTTTGTGTATTTTTATATTTCATACAGGCTTTTCATTTCTTTGGAAATTTTCTTTACTATTTTATTAGAATTGAAGGCTAATAATGAAAAATGTATTGTTTTGTCAGTAAGTTGCTGCTGCAGAAATTCAGTGGATTGCTGTCCTTCATGGTGGCAGCATCTTTGCATTGCTCATTTTAGATCAGTAAAAGATATTTTTGGAATCTTAGGAAGTAACAGCTTTACACAAATTTTTATAATTAACCTACTTGCTACTGTATTTTGATGAATGTTCATGAAAAAAAATACAATTTTTTTCTTTTCCTCTTTCAAGAAATGCTGACATAGATATGATACCTCACTTGGAGCATCTGTATTATGTATTCTGCAGCAACATACAAGCTTCAAAGAAACAACAACAATAACAACAACAAAAAGAGAGGTATTTTTACAGGCTTTATGACAATATATATTTGAGATCCACTTTTCTTGTCAGAAAAGACAAAAAAAAATGTTTACTTTTACAAAATTTCACCCATATTTTGAGAAAGCTAAAAATAAAAGCTACTCAGGTGTGATATAACAATATTATAAACAATGTTAACATATTGTTTTATACAGCATTGTACATTGTAGGACACATTTAGGGTGTATGAAAGCCTGGCCAGAAAGTAAAGGATAACAATATATTTTAAATATAAAAAGGCTTTGTGGCAAAGCAGAAAACACAGTGACCTTGTCATTTTAAAGGACTACTCCATACAAAGCTTAAACAAGTGTAATTGTAGGCCTTGAATAGTTTCAGCGTTTAACATTACTCACTTAAAGGTTGCATAATTCACTCAAACTACAGAATCACGATGTTTGAGGTTGGAAGGGACCTCTAGAAATCACCTAGCCCAATACCCCAGGTGCAAACAGGGTCAGCCAGACCAGATTACTCGTGGCAGTGTCCCATCAGGTTTTGAATGTATCTAAGAATGGACACTCCAAAAGCTCTTTGGACAATAAAAAAAGTGTTTTCTTATTTTTTATTTCTTATTTTTAATTAGCTGAATTTCCCATGTTTCAGTTTGAGCCCCTTGCCTCTTGTCCTGTCGTTGGACACCACTGAGAAGAGTCT